>NC_052237.1:1110445-1416648 GCF_013401445.1 Tripterygium wilfordii | reverse complement strand
TCATCCTTGTTGAACTTCTTTATCCCCAACTCTGCGAAAGGAGTGATTAAATTCCGATGATGGTCATCAATATCAACAGGCACCACCATATTATACATGAAATACTTCGTGAAGTCCTCGACCTCGAAACACTGTTATCAAAGAAAGACATCCATAACTTAAAAAATCGTAACGAAAAATTACTATTCAGTGAAATATACGACGCTCTCACCTCGCTCTCGTTAACCTGTCTAGCATATTCTTCATATACCTCGTCGGGCATCTCATCGCTGTAATATTCATCATCGTCTACAGGTATTTTTCCATCGTCTCCACCTTCCCAAACAGATTTTTCGCCTTCGTCTCCAGCTGATTTGTCGCTATCGTCTCCACCTTCACAAATAGATTTGTCGCCACCGTCACCGGATTCAATTCGAGGCCTTTTCTCTGGCGATGCGTCATCCCCCAATTTGGACTCCCATCCTTCCGTGGTGAGGTTCGCCATTGACACAGATAACAAACCCTAGCCAGAAAGCTTTTTCGTTTTCGTGATTCGTCGATCGATCTAACAGATCCGGATAGGAACGTATATATATAAGAACTGGGCCATTGATTGACTCATGGTTTGGGCTATGAACTGGGTCATCAGGACCATATAGGCTATTTTAATGGACTTACTCTACAGAGTCTATTTATTATACGGGCTTGGTCAATCGGCCACTGTCTAAGAGAGTAAGAGTTATATTTTTGGGCCTTCATGTATTGAACTTAGCCTTTTAAAATCCTGTTCAAATTAATGATTAGAAAGGCCAAAAGCCCAAGGCCCACGAACTTAACAGGATGCAGAACTAAACTACATAAATGTTGTATGTACAATTAGGACCCTTTTTCCCCTTATAATAAAGAAAAGAAAACAATGAACAAACATGGATAAATTTCAATTACTAAATATAAATTGATTTAAATCACATTTATTCATCCATCCCCCCATCCATTAAAAAAAGACAGAAAGTGCAGGTTTGAGGTTTCCTCCATTAGTTGTTCAATAACGTTGGCCGAACTATTTCTCAACTATCTGTTGTCCCAATTTAACAACTTCCATTAAGGGGTTCATATAGATGATGGGTGCATAACAATTTTGGCAAAATTAGACTGTCAGAACGGATAATGCAACATCATACTGAAACGAGGGCAGAAAATCCACCAGAGATTTGTATTTATTAAGGAGCTTGACAGCCAAGGAACTGCAACTTACAAATTAGCCTTCAATCAAAGAATGGACTAGGTGGTTACAGGCTTAAAGCCTCAGCCTTCTTTTCCTAGCTATTGTTCAGAGTAGCTCTTCGCTAAAATGGAGCACATTCCCACAGTATGGCCGCTCTCTCTCTCTCTCGGGTTTGTTAGGATGATTTTGCTCTGTATACCAACACAAATACATGACATGCAAAGCTATTCTTTTTAACTCAGTTCTTCAAGTTCAGAAGAATTCCAAGCATTCTCACCCTCTCCCCACCGACTATGGACCTCCTCGATCCTATCAGAAGACCTGCAAATCCCGCTACAGCTCCAGTCAGATGAAGCAACACAGATGTTGCCTGCCTGGGCTTTCCACTCGGCGTCTGCACTGACGCATCACCAAATAATCATAACATTACATATTTCATCATTACACCGATCTGTTTTCTGTACTCACTGAAGTATCTAAATAATTTCTAGTGAATTCCATGTGCAGAAGTTAATTCATTTGACAGTCTCAAAACAATAGCTAATAACTACTGCATTTTTGTTAACAATCGTGCAAGGAAATTCACTGGTCACATACGTACATAAACATGGCAACAGGTAATTAAATACAATGATTTGAATCTTAACCATCCAGGGGAGACCACTTAATATCAAGGAAAATGAAAAATCTAGTCGTCAAAATGTTCTTCTGCCCTGAATGTGTATGGAGGATCCATTGTCAAATCATTACTTTACTTTGGTGAATGAAAGTTTTGTAAAACGTTAATTTCTATAGTAACCAACTCATCAACATAGCTGTACAGGTCTAATGTCAGGATAGTGATGGTCTAGTCAAGATAAGACTCTAGTGTTTGCCTGTAATTGATCCTTCACTAACAACAGTAGTTTAATTAACAGTAAGCACATGTTAGTCCTAACCAATGAGGTTCACCTGTACGGTTTGCTTACTATTGTATAAAATAGAAGTACTTTACATGTTACATTGTTACCTCAGATAACAGATCAGGAACAAGTGAGGCCTTGCCCAGCCTGCTCATGCTCAGTACCTATATGAAGAATTCCAAATTTCAGAACCATTCATACATACCAAAAAACAAAAAGATTTAAGTAACCCAATCTCATAAATGACATAAACAATGTCAACCGATGGAATCATGCATTATACAGTTGAATATACACAACAAATTTCTTGTCAAGGTAGTGATTGGGTAACCCAAGCATGGTTTTGTTGCAATTACGATTAGTTAAAACTCTCTTTCATGCACAAGTGCGATCGCACAAGTTTTCCGTTCTTGGTCAATATCTAGATCATTTTTTGCAGGGTTGCAACTCAATTGATGATGAAAACAAGAAAAAAGGACTCTAGCGATATATTACATATAAAGCCCCGAAAAATTGACAAATAGAAGTAGAATGGGCTATATTTAGAAAAGTTAATTTACCTTGCATTTTGGTGGGTGGGGGTTTCAGCCTGCAAAATATGAGCTCGTCTTTCTCACGTCCTGGTGCTGACAACACCAGAGCTTGGAAGGTCTTAATTTGACTGCCATCAGCATCCTTTGCCTCAAAGGTAACGTAAAAGTTGGTACCACGGACAAGCCTTGCGGTAAGATTCACAAGCCTCACAAACTCAAAATTCGCATTCTACAAGAACTAAAATCGCTCAGCAAATGTTTAGAGGAAAAAAAATCTTGAGAATTTTTTTTTTAAACGATACCTCATCCTTGTTGAACTGCTTTATCCCCAACTCTGCGAAAGGAGTGATTAAATTCAGATAATGGTCATCAATATCAACTGGCACCACCATATTATACATGAAATATTGCCTGAAGTCCTCGACCTCGAAACACTGTTTTCAAAGAAAGACACCCATAAATTAAAAAATCGTAACGAAAAATTACTATTCAGTGAAATATACGACGCTCTCACCTCGCTCTCGTTAACCTGTCTAGCATATTCTTCATATACCTCGTCGGGCATCTCATCGCTGTAATACTCATCATCGTCTACAGGTATTTTTCGATTGTCTCCACCTTCCCAAACAGATTTTTCGCCTTCGTCTCCAGCTGATTTGTCGCTATCGTCTCCAGCTTCACAAATAGATTTGTCGCCACCGTCATCGGATTCAATTCGAGGCCTTTTGTCTGTCGGCGCTTTATCCTCCAATTTGGACTCCCATCCTTCCCCGGTGAGGCTCGCCATTGACACAGATAACAAACCCTAGCCAGAAAGCTTTTTCGTTTTCGTGATTCGTCGATCGATCTATCCGAATAGGGAAGGAGGAGTAAACGTATATATATAAGAACTGGGCCATTGATTGACTCATGGTTTGGGCTATTTGAATGGACATACTCTACATATTCTAGAATACGGGCTTGGTGAATCGGCCACTGTCTAAGAGTTATATTTTGGGCCTCCAGCCCCTTAAAATCCTGTTGAAATTAATGATTTGAAATGGTCCAAAGCCCAAGTCCCACGAACTTAACAGGAATGAAGAATTAAACTACATAAATGTTGTATGTACAATTAGATTTTTCCTATTTATAATAAAGAAAACAATGAACAAACACGGTTTGGAAGATTTTTTGGACACTCTTCCTCATTTGATTGGATGGATGTTAAATCACTAATAGCACAAATATTCCATTCCACACAAGAATAAAAAAATAAAATTCACGATACATTTTTCTTGATTTTAAGATAAAATATACGTGTATATGAGTCAGCAAATGAGCAATGAGTCAACCCAACAATGGGTGAGTCAGCAGCTCCTTCCCATCAAGCGATTATGACATGATTGTTGTGTTTATATAGTTATTTTATGATAAGTGATATGACCAGAATTATCTATCCCTAAGACAGTGACGATTATTTGACGGGTAAAAATTAATAATCACGATATAGACATAAACAAGGGAAGTAATATTTGGTCTAAATTCAAACAATCTAGGTGAGTTAAATGATATTATTATAATTATAGCTATTTGATCTGACTTAATAAAATCAGACGGCTCCCAAAAGAAAGTCGTCTGGTCCTTGCAATCAAATACGACAAAAATCCGTTACTTTTTTCTCTTATTGAGCCTACTTTTCATAGGTTCACTAAAAAGTCTTTCGGTGGGAAGATTGAGAAAGCAAAGCACTATAGACAAGATAGTAGTTGGCCCATCAAATATCAATGGATAAAGTGATAAACTAAACTACGCAAAGATAAGGCCGTGAATGTCAAAATGCTCATAAAACAATTAAGATGTACGTTGATGTTTTCTCTAATGCTCCAATCACATGCCTGACTTCATTGGCAATCGGTTTCAATTATCTTAGTCATTAGATTAAAAGAACGGTCCACAAGTAATTAGAAAATAGAAACTCGTTCTTAGATTTCAGGATGGCTATAAATGTAGGATAAGATTAAGCGCAAAATTACCGCCACAAAATATGGAGCGCAACCAAAGAGGTTTCTCTGCCACCACCACCCACGGCGGTCCACCACTTCACACGGTGGAACCCCTTGCTCGGACCATGTTTAACCGACTATTCGCGGTGGTTTACACTTGTGGACTCATAGTTCATTTTTCTCA
Organism: Tripterygium wilfordii; assembly: GCF_013401445.1. Classification (NCBI taxonomy): domain Eukaryota; kingdom Viridiplantae; phylum Streptophyta; class Magnoliopsida; order Celastrales; family Celastraceae; genus Tripterygium; species Tripterygium wilfordii. Next base: position 1,411,843 of record NC_052237.1, on the reverse strand, counting down.
TCATGCGCAGAATCTCTTTCAATCCAGATCCATACTGTCCTTCTCTATACACGTATCTCTACTACTCTCTGATCTTGTTCTCGCCTTCATGTGGGCCACCACACAGGCTTTACGGATGTGTCCAGTTCAGCGCAGACAGTTTCCGGAGAACCTCGAAAAAGTTGTGAGAAGAAGTGAGTTTCCGGCTCTGGATGTGTTCATATGCACGGCGGACCCGTACAAGGAGCCGCCAATCACGGTGGTTAACACGGCCTTGTCGGTTTTGGCGTATGATTATCCGACGGACAAGTTGTCAGTATTTGTGTCTGATGACGGTGGCTCTGCACTGACTCTCTTTGCTTTCCTGGAGGCTGCCAAGTTTGGGAGATACTGGTTGCCATTTTGTCGGAAGAACGACGTCATGGAGAGGAGTCCAGAGGAGCATTTCATGGCATCAGATCATGATCATTGGTCCTCTGAGACTCGGGAGATCAAGGTAACAAAAACTTAAATATCAGTCTATTATACTTCAACTATTAAAGAAGCAGGAAGTCGATATGTCCGAGTGGTTAAGGAGACAGACTTGAAATCTGTTGGGCTTCGCCCGCGCAGGTTCGAACCCTGCTGTCGACGTTTTACTTTTGTTTTTGTACCATTTCAATCAAAAGGTCTCAAATCTCAACCCTTGTTTTTTAAGATTAGGAAAGTGATCAGCTTCGTTTCTTGATCATGTGGCAGACGATGTATGAGATCATGAAGACTAGGGTGGAATTCGTGGTTCAGAGTGGAAAAGTTGGCGATCAGTATATCAGTTCTGATGAAGAGCGCCAGATTTTTGAAAAGTGGACGGACGGATTTACCGATCAAGATCATCCTGCTGTAGTTCAGGTTGCCCTCTAACCATATTTTTTACATTTCATAAAAAAAAAAACCATATTTCTTATATTTTGACGCTATGGTAGCTTGAAATAGAAGGCATGTTCCTTTTCTGTATTTTTAATAAAAAATTTACATTAGCAACATAAAAATCCCACATCTTCCGTTAGTCTAGGGACCGACAAGTTCACGAGTGGCCTTTTCCCCGGGTCAAGCCTAGGGGAGGAACAAATCTATACGGGTTAAGTCCGAAGCATACAATATATCTAATTTGCGCGATTTCTCAATTGTGTTAAACCATTTTTGTCTTCCCTTACAATACATATCTTTTACTTGTAGATTCTATTAGACAACGGCAAGGACCTAGACATCACAGGCCATTCTATGCCAAACCTCATTTATGTCTCTAGAGAGAAAAGCATGACTTCTCACCACCACTTCAAAGGTGGTGCCCTTAATGCCCTGGTAAGAATCCTCATAAATTATTTTTGTCCATAATTTATCTATATATATTGGCTCATCATTTTGTTTTTTTATTTCCCTTGAAAAAGCTTCGAGTATCAGCTCTCCTAAGCAATGCTCCGATAGTTCTAACATTAGATTGTGATATGTACTCAAACAATCCTCGAACACCTCATCAAATGCTCTGTTACTTCTCCGATACAACAATAATCCCTTATCACTTGGGGTATGTCCAATTTCCTCAGCGGTTTAAGGGCATCAACAAGAGTGATACCTACAGTTGTGAGTACAAACGTATGTTTCACATTAATCCTATGGGGTTGGATGGGCTACGAGGCCCTGATTATTTTGGTTCAGGGACCTTCTTTCTTCGACGGACTTTCTTTGGAGGCCCATCAACTCCAATATCACCGGAAATACCAGAGTTGCGACCAGCCCATATTGTAAACAAGCTCAGCAAGTCCCAAGAGATTTTGGCACTGGCCCACTTTGTAGCTGGATGTAATTATGAGAATAATACCAATTGGGGCTCCAAGGTAAAAACCTATATTTTCATTATTATCATTAACAATACAATAGTATGTTAGGAAAAGCTTGTTTATTTGTAGTTTATTTATTTATTTATTGAATATGCAGATTGGGTTCAGATATGGATCACTGGTTGAGGACTACAACACTGGTTTTATGTTGCATTGTGAGGGGTGGAAGTCCATATTTTGCAATCCTGATAGGGCAGCATTCTATGGGTATGCACCCATAAGCTTGGTTGATACTTTGAATCAGAGCAAGAGATGGGACATTGGACTTCTTGAAGTAGCATTCTCTAAATATAGCACAATAACCTATGGTGTTAGGGCTATAAACCCTCTCATGGGCCTCGCTTATTCACACTATGCATTCTCGCCGACTTGGTCCATTCCAATCACCACATATGCCTTTCTACCCCAACTAGCTCTTCTCAACCAAGTTTCTATCTTACCTAAGGTATGCTATGCCTTTACCTTTCCTTTGAGCTTTACAGTTGGAATGTTAGCTTAAGAGCTCTAATATATGTAGATTTATTTTTAGAAAAACCCATGTCAAAACTTACCTAATACTGAAGAGAGTATAATAAATGTTTTTCAGGGTTCAGAATCTTGGTTTCTCTTGTATGTATTCCTTGGCGTAGGGGCCTATGGACAAGATTTCCTTGACTTTGTATTAGCTGGAGGAACGGTGGACCGGTGGTGGAATGATCAAAGGATGTGGATGATAAAGGGGCTCTCGTCTCAATTATTTGGATTTATTGAGTTCTTGGCCAAGCACATTGGCATTTCCACAATTAGTTTCAATGTTACAAGTAAAGTAGTTGATGGTGAGCAAAGGAGAAGATATGACCAAGGGATTTTTGAGTTTGGAGTTGCATCACCAATTTTTATTCCCCTAGTAATGACATCAATGATCAACTTCGTCTCCTTCGTTCGAGGAGTGTTCGGAATTCTTGGATGGAAGGACATGGAAGGACTAGTCATGCAAATGTTCATATCAGCATTTGTGATGGTGAATTGTTGGCCAGTTTATGAAGCCATGGTTATGAGAATTGACAAAGGAAAAATGTCAGGAAAAGTCGTTGTCATTGCAGCAATTTTGACATTTGCATTATATGAATCCGCCTCACTCATTCTCAATAAATAATGGCTTAAGGGGATTGTATGATCGGACTATTTCAATTATGTTACTGATACTATAAAAGCTTCACTACCATTTCATGGGCAATTTTTTTTCCAATGCTTTATTTTTTAATTAAATTTTTGTTACAATTCATTGTTTTCAATATTCTGATATGATTCATGGGTCAAGTGTTAGATAGATTATCAAAATAGCAATTGTCAAAATTCAAACTCTCCACACCTATATATTATGAATTATAATATTTATTCTTTACTTATATATATTACTTAGAATAAAATTCCTAATTCACTTAAACTTATTTGATATTATATAATATATCCCCTCACTTCTATATATTACCCCACTTATATATATTATTTAATAAAATTCCCGCTCCATAGATATACTTATAACTGAGAAAGCAATCAATAATTCAGTCGCAAAGTAACCAATCAATGTCGCGTTTAAAATTTTTCAAGACTAATTAGACTTTAAAGGGGTAATTTTAACAATAAAATTAAGATTGTGGGAAATAAAGTTGATGAAAACACTGATTGTTTTATCTCAAGTACTAATGTTGCATACCAATGGACTATGGATAATGACATTCGCTTGGAGCTAGATTATTCGTATGTTGTAAAGAGAGAACTTTTAGAAAAAATATGACGATAATTCTTTTCATAAATATTTTTATAATTTTTTATATTTATACAGCCATCTTTAAGTATTCTTGATTTCGCTAAAGTAGAGTGGAGTGAGGGAGCAATATTCGAATTAGTTGCCAAGCAACTTATAACTATCGGGTTAAATATGTGTGTTGCATTGTCAAGATTTGAGGGGTAATTTATGACATGAATTTGTCATTGTTTCTTTATTTTAGGAAGAAATTTACGAGTGGAAAACATGTTTTTAAACAATGGTGAATACTTGCTTTCTCAGTTGTCTTATCCCATTGTTAATGATTAAAGTTAATTTTCATAACGCGATTGATATATTGTTAGAAAAGATGTTGCCATTTCATATCAATTCTCAGTCCGTGTTAGAAAAGATGTTGCCATTTTATATCAATGAATCAGACATTTTTTTTGAATGCTTATTTTGTTATATGATGTGTCTGATATGAATTTTGCATATGTCATAATTTGAATAAAGAGATGAGAAGTATATTATCATTTTATATCCACAAATCGAACATTTTTTTTTTCATTGTTTTGAACACTTATTTTGTTCTTTGATCTCTCTAATACCATCTTATAATTTTAATAATGGATAGAGCATATGTCATAAATGCATATGATACCATGTCTTTATTTGAAAAATGTGTAGATTTTATCTCATAAATACCTCTGATACCATGTCATTATTTGAAGAATGGGTAGAACATATGTAATAATTTGAATAAAGAGATGAAAAGTAAATTATCATTTTATATTCACGAATCGAACATGTTTTTTTTTTTTTTGTTGTTGTTTTGAACACTTACTTTGTTTTTTGATGCTCTAATACCTTGTAAAATTGTCTGAACCATCACTGGCGATAAAAACTATGTCATAAATTAGTCTGATACCATGTCATTATTTGAATAATGTATAGAGCGTATGTCATAAATGCCTTTGATACCATGTCATGTCATTATTTGAAGAATGGGTAGAGATTTACGATTGATACCCGTACTGGTTGTTTTTCCTCATCTCCTAATATTGCATATCGTTGGATGTTGGGTAATGATATTTGCTTAGACCGCAATTATCCGTACTGTGCAAAGAGAGGAACTCCTAAAAAAATTTACCACGGAAATTATTTTCAAAAAATATTTCTATTTTGTTGGTTATATTTTTAATAGTATGATTATTTATTTACTTATTTTTATATCATAAATCCATGGTTAGGTATTCAAGGTTTCGGGAGGGTCGGGTAAAGTAAGGGAGAAATACTCCAATCACTTGCCAAACAACCTATCACTGTTGGGATAAAATTGTGTCCTGCACTGATAGCATTTCGTGGGGTAATTAATGATATAAATTTGAATATACAACTAATTTTATTTTTCTATATGTATTCATGTGTATATACATCTCATAACTAATTTTTAATTAGAATTAAATATATTACGTCAAATTTAATTTCTTTGATATATAAGCAAAGTAATCAAATATAATATTAATTTTAAAATTTAATTTACTTACGAGTTATAGCACTTATCATTGAATTTAAATTTTATTTAATAATTTTTTAGCAGTTCATAACTTTATTCAAAATATTTTTACATTTTTTTTTTGCTTTGATTTAAAAGTTATTGAAAATTATTATATTAAACTCAACATTTTGAAATTTTGATAAAATATATTTAAATTCTACATGATAAAAATAATAAAATTCAAAAATGAAATTTTAATCCTTAATCGTATTTGATTCTTATTAATTTTAATTTGAATTAATGTTATTTCAGCTTGAATTTTATACCTCATTTAATTCAGCTAGGATTTTGGACCAAAATCCAATGGTTGTAATAAAGCACAATTTAAGTGAGAGCCACACATTTATTATGAGACCCACCACATCACAAAAGAAACTTTATCAAATTTATCTAACTATTCAACATATTTATGATTTGATTATTCTACATAGATATCAAAGAAATTTGATAAATTTTACTCAGTTGATAATTATTAATAAAAGTACAATTATTAAAAATTATCTACATCAGTAAATCGAAAACATAAATGGACTTTAGTTGACATTAAAAAACTTTATGAGTTGATTATATATCAAAGAAATTTGATTTTAATCAAAAAGAAGTTGTGAGTTGTTTAGATATGATTTGAACTATTCAATATCAATATTTAATTATTTTATTCAATAATATTTAAAATTTCAAAAAGGTTATAAAATTAATATTATATTGTGACATTTTCGGAATTTTCATATTAATTAAAATTATATTCAAATATGGATAGAGTGATAAGGATAAAATTTTAAAAATATTTTTTTGTTGGTTTATATTATGTACGAATGGAATTGAACTAACAAAATTTTCAAAAAAATTTATCTAAATTTCAAAAACTTTATGAGTTGATTAGATATGAAAGAAATTTGATTTTAATTAAAAAGAAATTCTTTTTAGTTTGAATATGATTTGAACTCTTCAATAACAATATGAAAACACTTTACAAACTTTTAAATATAGTTATTTAAATTTATTAATATCTACGATAGAATTTGAACTAACAATATTTAAATTTAAAAAATATTTATATATTAATTAAAATTATATTTAAAAATGGATAGAGTGATAAGGATAATAATTAAAAATATAATTGAGTATTAAAATTTCAAAAAATTCTGTTGGTTTATATTATCTGCGAATGCACTGGATGTATTACATCAAAAAATTGAATTGTCTTCTAATTTTATATGTTGGAAGTTTGGAAGGGAAAAAATGGGAAGATGTCTTCTAATTTTATATATATATATATATATAGATTAACCTTAATGGACGTTCTAAGAAAAACAGGTTATTGAGTAATCGCCTAAATTTACAAATCACAACAGATCACTCGCTCGTTCACAAAAATCTTATAGGAATCAGCTTAGTATTCGGTATACAGTTTAGCGAGAGTATGTTCCCGACTCTGAACGACACCGTTCCACCCAGCTTTATTGTCCGCATCAGCCATCAAGTATAATTGTCTGGGTGAAGGCACAGTTCCCTTCTGAACTCTCGTCTCCCCAATCACTCGCTCTGCGTTAGTATCAAGCGAAGGAAACCCAAAATAAGAGTTGTCTTCTCTTACGAACAGCAATGGCGGAGCCAAAAATCAAATACGATCGTCAGCTCAGGTACTGATCAATGTTTTCTCTGTTTCTTATTTTAACTACTGTTTTTGTCCTCCAATTATCCTCGTCCTCTCGGCTCCACTCTTCCGTTATCTATTTGCCCTAACATCCCTCATACTAAGACTCCGCGGTGCAGTTTTTAATTGCAAGTGCAAATACTAATTAGACAGATATATCCAGACGTGGATCGATATTTTGTGTGAAACCTAATCACATAGACGGTCACCTGTTACGGATTCTAATTCTATTGTGGACTGATGGCTCTTTTCTCGTTTGGAGGTGGATTTTGTTGAAAAAATCGCATGATTAAAAAGGAGTGAATAATGAAATAAATAAAAGATTCTATAGGCAGTGGAGTAGTCGTTCTATTTTTTAGGAACTACTGCAGAAAAAAATTCTACGAGCGCTTACAATGGTGGTATTATGTTTCAGAAACTGCTGCAGAAGGAATATCTGTTCGTTACAATTTTAGAACCGTAGGAAGTTTTTGACAATCTTGAGAAAAACTCTTTTGTGTGCGTTTGCGAGGACTGCACTCTTGGATGGTTTGGTAACGGTGTGCGTGACTTATTTACATGTTTTCATTAGGATTGCATACTATTTAGAAAGTCTGGTAGGTCTGGCATACTATTTATGCATTATTTAGTTAGTTCCCTTGCAATGAGAATGCGTATTATGATTCTGGATAAAAGCAGTCTGTTAGTTTTATTCGCAAACATTTGAAGTAAAAAATGCAATTATTTCTTCTATATCGTGTTGAATTTTCTGAAGTTTTGCTTTAACTTAAATTGTTAACTGAAATTCCAGGATCTGGGGTGACCAAGGACAGGCAGCCCTTGAGAAAGCTAGCATATGCTTACTTAATTGTGGGCCTACTGGCTCCGAGACATTAAAGAATCTTGTTCTTGGTGGGGTTGGGAGCATCACAGTGGTTGATGGATCCAAAGTTGAAGTGGGTGATCTTGGAAATAACTTCATGGGTATGTTATGTTATTCTTATTTGCTCATTTACTTGCTTATTTTTTGGATGTATTTCCTATCCTTAACTTTTGATGTCGGTAGTGGATGAATCTAGTGTTGGACAATCGAAGGCAGAATATGTATGTTCATTCCTCCAAGAGCTAAATGACGCTGTTAAAGCCAAGTTCATTGAGGAGTATCCGCAGGCATTAATTGAGACTAATCCTGCATTCTTTTCTCAGTTTACGTTGGTAGTAGCCACCCAGGTATGTGAATTTACAGCCGTCCTTTAGTTGCTTCATTTTTTGAAATCCTGTTAGTTTTGCTCTAACGTTTAGCATGCTCAGCGCCATTGTTTTTCCATTTAACTTTCAAATTTTAGTGTGTTTTTGTGTTTGGCTTGTGTTTGATTGTAGTTATATAGATGTGCGTACATGTCAATGTTTAATTTGATACTGGAGTGGCTTCTACCTACTAATGCTGCCTAACTCTTCTTAATTTTCACTGTTTCTGTCATTGGGTATCTTGCGTTGTTTGCTGTTAGTTGAGTTTCTGTGCATTATTGTTCCCTTGTGACTGATTAGGTCTCCAAACATTAAATAATCCTTTTGATTTGTCATTTTTTATGTTACTATCTCTTTCAGCTTGTGGAAGACTCGATGGTGAAACTTGATAAAATTTGTCGAGAGGCAAATGTGATGTTGATTTTTGCTCGCTCCTATGGTCTTACTGGGCTTGTTCGAATCAGTTTGAAGGTATGATGTTTTGCTTTCATATTTGAAATTGTTTTTAGTATCTTGGATTCGAAATTGGCTTGCTACCATTCACAAGGACCCAGGAACACAGCAAGGTAACGTACTGGATTCTTTGTGGTTGTACTTCAATTTGATGCCTGTTTGGTTCAATTACCCCAAAAATTTTACTGATTGATAACTGAAGGCATACAAATCCTAAAACTTCACTTGAAATTCCTCTAGGGACAGGAAGTACGGTTTGATAATTCAATTTATTGCTAAAAATTGGTCTGACCTAAAGGGTGATGTTACTGGAAAACAAGTTCTACTAAAATTTCTGATTGAAGACTGCATCTCCAAGGTGCTAATTGGTTTTTATTGTATGTGTTAGGAACATACTGTGATTGAGTCAAAGCCTGATCACTTCCTGGATGACCTTCGGCTAAACAATCCTTGGCCTGAGCTCCGGAGGTACTGGATTTATTGTGTTGGGTGTTTTACCAAATTAGATTATTAATGGTTTAAATTTTTATATCTGAATCATGCTCAAACACCTTATAATCTACTAGTCATGCAATCTTCGTATCCAATTCAATTTATTATATTGTGATAAACTTATGTCATGCATTAGTCTAGGGTGTAAAGGCTTATTAATAGATTATATTTACAAAACATTTGTAAGACTATAATTGAAGGAAAATTTCTTGATTTACTTTCGATTCATGTAAACATTGTTTGTTCAATTTCCTTGTATGTCTATATAATCAACTAAAAAGGGAGACTTTCAAAATTAATAATAATATCATTAATTATATGATTAGAGTATATACTGCTTCCTACTTCCTTAAAAAATATATATAATTTTTTTTCAAAAGTTTAGGGGGCACCGGGGCCCCCTAAATCGGCCATTGTCTGAGTTATATTTTGGGCCTTCATGTATTTTGAAACCCTGGAAACTGTCCCTTTGTTTCTTTGGGTTTAAATTTATCTTGTGTTCTCCTTTAAGTATACTGACTCGGAAATAATGACGGTAGGTTTGCAGAAACCATTGACTTAAATGTATCAGATCCTGTAGCTCACAAGCACACACCATATGTTGTAATCCTTGTAAAGATGGCTGACGAATGGGCCAAATCACATGGTGGTAATCATCCATCAACCAGGGAAGAGAAGAAAGAGTTCAAGGTTTACCTTTTGCTTCATGACTTCTCATTTTGTCTTCCAGTGTTCTCTAGTAGAGTCAAGCTGAATTTAAAACATTGTAGGAGCTTCTGAAATCCAGGATGATTGCAATGGATGAGGACAACTATAAAGAAGCTATTGATGCCTCCTTCAAAGTCTTCGCTCCTCGTGGAGTTAGTATGTATTTTTGAACCAACTCTTTGGTTGGGGTCTTGAGGATAAAATTTCAAGAGTATCATATCATAATACATCAAAAAAATGGTCAAAATCAGTTATAAAGTACATCAATTCTGTGATTCCTGCACATGGATTTATATTTCACATGCATCCCTTTTGAATCTTTTTTGAAAGTTTTTTTGCTTTTTAACCTTTATTGACACTGACATTTGGTTTAATAGATCAAGATCTGCAACAGATAATTAATGATAACAGCGGTGAGGTTAATGCTAGTTCATCTGATTTTTGGGTCATGGTGGCTGCTTTGAAGGTTAGTAACTGGTAACTTGCCTAATAATTTCTGATTTGTCTGCTTTAGGTTTATGTGATTTAACAGTAGTGCTCTCATTTGGATGCTGATGGATTGTCTGGCCCCAGAAGCTTTTGTCATGTCCAACTCTCAAGACAAAAGAGTGAAGGACGAAAGCTTTCAAGGGCCAAGAATCACTTTAAAACTTTCAAAAACAGATGGCTGCACTACTGATGTTCTCTGTTGAATGGATTTTGTATTGCGGATGAAAACAGTCACTTTGATGTAGTTGTAGATAATTTTTGTAGGTTGCACCCCTTGATGATAATTCCTTTCCCTACTCAAAATTTAAGAAAATTCTAACTATCAAGGGATTTGAAATGGGTGTTATCCTTAGGAAATTGTACCTTGTGGTTCCCTGTTATGTATGTGTCTGTATTCTTATAAGTTTTGATATTAAATTGAGATATTGTTTGGGATTGCTCCCATGCATAACTTCACAAATCAGAGCTTTGCTTGTTGACCAAGAAGCTCGTTGAGTTTTTTCCCGTTTATTAGATTTAGACGTCTAGAATCCGTACTAGTTCATATAGGATTGCTAAGGACAACTAATATTTAAACATTTTTGTGATATTCATGGTGGCATCTGTTTCCATCAATTTGGGTATTTTTATTTTTTTTATCTTATCTGTAGATTTCATTTATTGGTTCTTTTTATGCACTTTTGACAGGAGTTCATCACAAATGAAGGTGGTGGGGAGCCACCTCTTGAAGGGTCTATACCAGACATGACATCTTCTACTGAGTTAGATTCTGAACTCTCAAGATTTTACTGCATTAAAATGGCAAAATGGTGATGTATATCTGTTGATACATTTTTAGGCTTTATGTAAATTTGCAAAAGATATATCAGGCTAAGGCTGAGGCTGACTTTCGAGCTATGGAGCAACGAGTTAAGACTATAATGAAGAAAATTGGTAGAGATCCAGATAGCATCTCCAAGGCCACAATCAAAAGTTTCTGCAAAAATGCAAGAAAACTCAAAGTCAGTCATTTTAAGTTGGTCTTTATATTTTCTATGTCTATTATTTATTTTATCCAACAAGTGAGATTTCTAATTGGTGTGCCCAACAAAAAAGTTGAGCTTTTAAGGTCCATTCTGTTGAATATGGAAGACGTATAAGAAACAAAAAAGAGTTACCCTTGTCCTTGAAGAGCTATCTTAAGATTGTCTCATGTAGATTGAATGATGCACGCACACATTGTAAATTCTTAAGCTAAATGAAACAAGCCCATGCAATGATTACTGTCTCATCTAGATTGATTGATGCATGCATACATTGTAAATTCTTTAGCTAAATGAAACAAGCCCATGCAATAATTACGCCTTTTTGTTATCTATTAAGGTGTTGGTAATTCTAGTTAGATAATGGAAAGCAAGCCTTGTGATAAAAATTTCTTATTAGTAAAGTGCTAAGTGTAGGCTTGAAATTTTGTAGATTATCTAATCGTTTCTGTAGTTTGAAATCTCTGCCTTGTAGGTTTGTAGGTATCGCCCCCTTGAGGAAGAGTTCAATAATCCTTCGCTGCCAGAGTTGCAGAAGTATTTAACAGATGAGGATTTCAGGTAAATTGAGTTTATGATATTTGCATTCAGATTGGTTGTACAGGGTACTTTCCTCCTGTTCTTGTTGTACTTCTACAGGGTTCAATAATCCGTCCCTTACAGCTTACAGCTTAAAATAAACTGTTCACTGTTGGCAGTGTTGCTGTGGGATTCTATATATTGCTTCGAGCGGTTGACAGGTTTGCTGCAAATTGCAACAGTTTTCCTGGGCAATTTGAAGGGTAACTCTTTTTGTAGCATTGCACCATGGTCTTTTATCATCGTAGCATTATTATAATTGTTGTTGTTATTTGTTGAAGCATACTGATCTTTGTTTCTTAACTTTGCTGTCTGTGTTAAAGCACACTGGATGAGGATATATCTCGGTTGAAGACTACTGCTATTGGTCTACTTAGCGACTTGGGTTGCAATGGCTCGACATTGACTGAGGATCTTATCAATGAGATGTGCAGATTTGGAGCTTCGGAGCTTCATGCAGTTGCTGCTTTCATTGGAGGAATTGCATCACAAGAAGTGATCAAGGTTTCGTGTTTTCATTCCAACAATTTTATTTGAGTTTGTATTACTGGAGTACAGATCTTGCTTCGAGTTTTCTCCTACTCATGAAATGTGAGATTAATGTTGATATTGCAGTGTAACTCAGCCTGAGTTTGCATTTGGTTTTCTGTTTCAGCTCATAACCAAGCAATTTGTCTCCATGTCTGGGACTTTCATCTTCAATGGCATTGATCACAAGTCTCAGCTGTTGATGTTGTAGAATGTTTTGAAGGAACTGGTAGATTCTGCTTTTCTGTTGGATTTAAGTACTTTGCATTTTGCGATGGATGTACGCTATTTATGATTCCTAAGATTCCCATTCTTTATGAGCTGGATGGGTCGTGCACGCGGGAACAGGGCATCCTATGCGGTTCGTCAGGCACTAGGAGGCAATGTTGATATGTAAGGTTATGAGCGTTTATTATCTCTCACTATGGCTGCCATTACCCATGTCATCACCCCTTCTGAAGTGTTCTGTGCAACAGTGGACTAGCACTCCGAAATCTTCAGTGCAAGTGTACGAGGATGGCTAGAATAGTGTACCAATCTAAGTGACCTGGAATTAGTTTGAAGGTAAATCTGAATTAAAGCTGCGATTGAATTTTTTACTATCACTTGATTAACGCTCTGCCTAATTGGTAGTATCGTGAAAGGATGCATCCAATGGTAAATATTAACGCTAAAAAATTCCCAACATGGTATTCTCGACCAAAAAATCTTTGCGAGCATGCAGCATACAACTTCTTGGATATATAGAAACCAAAAAAAAAAGAAATAAAACAACAATACAACACGGACACATTAAGAACCGTGACGGTTTGAACCATCTTGGTGGTATCTGCTCTTCAATAGATATCACCCAATCCACAAATGCGCAATGAAACACCAAGACAATCGTCTGGCTCGGGATGGTACTGCAACTTAAGCAGCACTAATGTCTTGACTCTTTGCAGCAGCAGAATCCTTTTTGCCGGGATTATACACACTGAATTCACCGAAATCCCTTCTGCCACTGACATAGATAATGGTCATTTGTCAAAGCCTCGGGAGAAAATACAGTTCAATTGCTAAACAATAAGACACAAAAAAAAGTGCAATAGTCAATAAATGTTTTCTCATGTGCCCTAAGGAAGTTATAGTGTGACAGGCACACGATATGTAGCACCGCTACAATGACCCCTCGTGAATCATCATCATAAGAGACCAGTTTACCGTAGTAAAGACCCTTCTAACAAGAGCGGGAAGTCATATATGCCCAATAACATTATGTACCTTCCCTGCCTTTTTATGTTCAGTTCACTAAAACAATAACAATGCTGGAAACTTCAGTATGATTGTGTAAGTGGGATATCAACTCTTTAAAGTATATTGAAAATAGTGTAAATGGTGATGGCTGCCCATGATGGTGGCATAGTGGTAAGCAGTCTAGTACTCCCTCCCACTAGGTTTCAAATACTACTAGATGCATGAGCCCACATGGATTTTTGTTGTGCTTGCCCAGTATGTATGGTTTGTGAACTATTTCGAAGACCCGATGTTACTCGGTGCACACCTAAAGGTTAGTAGCTATGGGTTTCATCATTAAGAAAAATGGTGATGACTTGGTGTAAAATAGCACATTAATGGTCCTGATGTCGAGAGCATGAGTATGCTAATAATTGGTGACAGAGTAGTAACAAAGAAACAGTAGCACCAATTCAATCTTGGTAGGGGATGCAAACCGCATTTTTTTTTGTAAGGGGTAAGATCATATGTTGTTTGGTAATCCCCATCTTCGCCAACATGAATTTGCGAAGATTGTAGGGCTGTTATCGTGGTTATAAATCACAAAATAAAACAGAGGAAAAAAAAGAAAAAGAAGGGGAGACTGGAGAGGAAATACCTGTGCATTACATCCCATCCAGCTGGTAAAAACCGAGGATGAACAGCTTCCACAAACACTTGCCTCCACCTTTGACAAAACTGAGAAATGCCATCCTCCCCATATTCCTTCAATATATGGTCTACAACTTGTTTCCCATGAGGGCCATGTCCTAGCAAAGAAAGCTTGGAGTTATGCTTGGGTGGGACACTTCCATCATGTGAAGAATAAGTGAAGTCATCCGCTCCATTTCTCAGGCTTCTGCTTTCACAACCAGCATTTGCAACGGAAACATCTTTCGCATCAGAAGTTTCACTATTGTTGGAGTGTATATTTCTGTAAACAGTTCCAACGACTTCTTCATCAGCCTCAAGATTGGAGCATGTATTGAAGCTACTCACATTACCAATCATTGTAATATTGTCTCTATCATCTGTTTCGCCTAATGGCTCTGCTCCAATACTGTTTGAATCATCAAATTCTGATGTATTTGAAACAGCAGAACCAGCTCTTCTCCTTGCACCATTCTCTTGCCCTTTGTCAGAAACTGAACTTCCTTTGGCATGTTTAAAGGACAACCCCCTCTTTTTCTCAAGTCGTCTCCTCTCATGAGGACTCATTCCAACCAATAATGCTCTTTCCAAATCATCTTCAGATATCTCCCTTCCTCCATAGAATTGCATGACAATCTTAGGAAGGAAAGAAAAAAAGTGAAGAAATCAGTAAAAAAAAGTATTTGGTGCACCTACTTGGCAAACATAAATAGCTACGTAACATATATGTACATCGGTATATGTGTATATGTTGCTAAACCTGTCTCAGTTCTTTGCAGCGCTTGGATGGCATTCTTGATCCATGACGCAAAAGAGCCATAGCAGCTGTTCGCAACTGCAAAGGAGATACACCATTTCCCTCAAAGCTCATCGCCGATGCAGATGACACAAGCATACCTTGTTCTGGATTAAATACCTTAGGAACGAATAATGGAACTCCAAATTCTGCAGCAATCTGTCTCTTGTACTTCTCAGCAGCAGCATGAGCAACTTCATGACAGTCAACACAAAGCAAGACGATGTCATGAGATCGATGGCTCTTCAAATGCTCGGGGAAATGCATTCTGTAGCATGAGGGGATTATTCGATAACGTAAGTAGTGTTTTTCTTCACCACACCCGACACATAAATTTTGCTTACTCTGGATGTAAAAATCATTGTCTTCGTCTTCTGGACGGCCCTTAGGTTCAAATAGAAGCATTATGCCAGGAGGGTTGTCATCAACAAGTTTTGCCAGATCTCGACGAAGGTACCTAAAAAAACCAAGATGATCCTGTCAAATATGGTGCATTTATTGAAAAAATAAATGGTCTAAAACACTTCACCAACCACTCAAGCTTTCTGCGATCACAGTAACAAAGCAAGCGCCCATCATTTGCATAGATCCTACAATTGTGATATACTGGAGATTTGCAGGAGAATTTTTGGACAAACAGGTCTCGTGAAGCCTTCCGCGAAATTTGTCTCGAATTTTTAACCCCATTTTGTGTTGGAACGAATCTATTTGTTAGTTTTAAGTTACGCTGGACCAATAAAGCATAACTATAGACAGACAAAGGGCAGCTCCCATTTGGGCCAAGGCAGTTCTGAAGGAGCATCAGAAAAATATCATCAAGAGTGTCATTTTTGTCCTGGATAAGATAAGAAAGATCATCCAAATGACTGCAAACAATAGGGGATGGAGATGGTATGGCAGCAGTTAAACTTAAAGAATCCACTTTCATATCAGCTTGAGCTATGGTGCTACATATTTCTGTTGGACTTGTTGGAACTTTGTCTGTTAGGGCAATGACAGCATGGTCTGATAGCACAAATCTCAAGCTCTCATCATGAACGCGAGCCTGAAAGGAATTACGTACCACAGGTTAAGATGGGCCAAATGCGCAAATTCCACTATATACCCTCACCACGATGAAAAAAAATGAACTCTTAGATAACATAATAACTGGAGGACCGAAACTGGGGTATAAAAGCAGAAGGATCATTCAATTAGAAGAAATGTGATGTGAGAGATGAAACCGACACTATAAGACATGGGTAAAAGCATCAAAGTGAAAAACATAACCACCAAATAATATAGGCCATAAAACCATATGATCTCCAAATTAGGGGGAAAACAGTTTAAAGCAAAGGGTGACACCTAATTAGCCTAATCACAGCAAATCTTCTCTCTTTAACTAAAATTGAAAAATAGAGTAATAGGTAACATACAATTCCACATGTAACCACTTCATTTTTTGAATTACCAGAAATTGCCTTTAAAAGAAAATGCAAGCCATCCCCTTTAACAGATAAGCTATCATCTAATTAATATGAGACAAGATGGAAATCAAGCTATTCTCCAAATGGCAACTAAAGTTTTGAATAAGTTACCACCAACCATTAAGTCTCTCCATGTGCACAATCTTCTCACAAGTTCCTGAAAGTCAATCAGACGAAAAGCATTAATATGATATTTAACTTGTAAAGGCCACCTATGACAAGAAGAAGAAAGCAGCACACCTGCATTTCAAAAGAAACTGATGAGATATCTCCCCGACCAATGAAATGACGGGAAATAATGGATGAAGCAGCAGACTGCCCAGGAGAAGCTTCAATTTCTTTAGTGTATAGTTGCATACAAATCATGTTTGAACGCCGACTAGCCTCGTAAACAAAATGGAGTTTGTCATTGGGACAAGATGAGCTTTCTGAAAAATGGATATCTTCAGAACTTTGTTGGCCTGTTGCTAATATAAATTTGTGTGGACCATAACATGGCTGATTTGAATATATCAATGAGTTGCATTAAAATAAATAATAGATGTCCCTTGAAAGGAAATAATATATAATCTTACAGTTGAACTTAATGAAATTTCATAGGCTAACTCTCAACGTAATCCTATCCCCGCCAAAATTGGAAATATCCCCGCCTCATAGTTTGAATAGAATATTTTTGTTATTCCCAATTACCATTATTACTACTAGCAGGTTATGGTGGTAGCAAGTTATATTCTGTATAATGTTTTATTTGGTTGTATTTCCAACTCAGTGCAATGCAAGTTTAAAAAGATAATTGCATCACAACATGTGAAGGCAAAAGCATACCATCGTCCTGTTGTTGGAGCTCAGCGTTTAAACACCCTGCGATATACAATAGATAATGTGAATCTATTCGAGCATATTCAACCATTTCTGGGGGAAGTGGGCGTTGTCTCCAATCTTCGAGCTACAATTTAATGTGATGATACATTCATAGTAATGAACACTCATTTACAATCTTGTTACAAGAATACAAACAACTGAATAAGCAGTCTGAAGGAAATCAATATGCTTCATGAAAGCATCAAAAGATGCCAAAAAACATAAGAAAGCCTGAATCTCACACCTGTAACAATTTGTTTGTGGCCACCTCACAGTAAGTCTCAAGTAAGTATGCAAGTGATCTTTGTGGCTTTGACAACACATCACAAGCCTACAGTTTAGTAGAAGAAGCATATATTGAGAGCTAAGTAACTGTAAATCAATTGCAAGAGGTACATACAAAACTTTCCTCTAACAACTTAATAATCTATAATCTAAATATTGTCATTGTTAATAAATGGTAAAAAGTACTAACAAAACATGAGGCTAGAATTGTTGTTCCCAAAACTCACCTTGGCAGTGTCGAACAAATTAACAGCATATATATGGAAGTCTCTTTGTAGCCAAAGGACATCATTATCAGCGCCATGGAATACCTACTGACATCAAATTTTCCATTGATGAGGGACAACCATCCTACTCAGGTAATCAATCACAACTTCCTAAAAATAATTAGTTAACTTCGTAAGAATTAAGATAAATTTCAACTTCACAACCATAGATATAATAATTATCAGCAACCTTGTAACCTCAACGAAATTACCTTGCAGATACAAGGATCAGCAAAAACTGGGCGAAGAATTTGCATCACATCATGCAGGGCGATTGTGTCCACCAAATAATCTTCCTTCCTACTAGAAATCTGCCACATATAACAAAATTACATAACGAGGAACGCAACAAAACCAGACAATAAAATTAAAGAAAACATAAAAGAGAACGTGAAATTGACCTGTATTAGAGCTGTAAAACCTAGAAATGATCGTAGGCTATGCTGCTCAGTATCTACTGCAAAAACCTTCTCCTTACTCAATGCATCAGCTAGCTCCTTCAATTGCGATTCAGTCTCAACCCAAACATACTCATCCCTCATTTTCAAGTCCACTTCATCGTAAATGAAGTTGAAGTCGATACTTGGTTTCTCAATTAAAGTGGAGATTTCTGCTTCATACGGATGCAAACTCGAAGAAGTCTCTGTGACGAGGACTATCACATCAACCACAACCTCGTTTGAATTTACGATTTGTAAATAACATTAATAATGCCAAATTACCATTGTTAGTGTCATTACGCTTCAGATGCTTGAAGGGAGAGTATGAATTGTTAGCTAAAACGCGCTTGAAGGTATGCTGAGGCTTTGGATCAGTATGCAAATAGCATGAACCTGGAGTGCCTTTTTGTTTCCGGCGTCTCCGATACACCTTCGTGAACAAGACCGAGAGTGCTACCAGAGAAACTACAGTGACTGCCAACTTGATCTTGTTCCCTTCCATTGGCTTCTGTTTCCGTCGTTCTCGTTGCTGCTTCTCGGAAATCAAAACCAAGAGGTGGGGTTTTAGTTTATCCGGGGCGGGTTAGGGTTTTGGGCGGCTCGGGTCGTTATACATGTCAAGTCAGACCAGTTTTCGTCTCATTGGGCCAGGCCTTATACTATATGTTTATTGGACCAGACCTTATACTATGTTTCTTTTTGTTGAACCAGATTGTTCATCATAACGGCCAATCCATCGTTATGGGCTGCACGTAATTGCCGCATTATTCTGAACACGTGGCTTCATTTCACTAAAACCTTGTGATTTGCACTTACATTTTAGTCTAGTTTTTACTTTTATATCTATCAGTACGTAATTAATTTTTGATTTTGTAGCTTAATTCACCCTAGAGTTTGCACTTGCTTTTTTCTTTTTTTGTCACAGCTCATGACCAAGCAATTTGTTTCCATGAGTAGCGAAAACTGTTTAAAATGGTATGAATATGTTTATCTAGAGATAGAGGTGGAGTGGTAAAGAAAATCAAGAGAATTTGTGTATGAGAGAGTATGGAGTGAAGAAAAATGCCTAAAAAGACCTGATTTGAAGTAGTAACAGAGTATATAGATTCAATATAAATTAATGAAAGTATGATCATAAAAGTGGAAACGAATATATATATATATAGAATTCCTATTGATTTTTCCCATAAACTCATGTAACCGATCTCAAAATTTTGGGAGAAAAGTTCGGATCACAATGTGTCTCATACTTTCTTTTGTGGCGTTAAACAAAAGAGCAGTGGTATCCTCACCCCCTTTTTTAGTAACCTCACCCCCCAATAATTGGTTTTTATTTTTTTATATTTGATTTGATATTTAATTTTTTTATTTGCGTGTGATTTGACATTAGATTCACATTCCCATAATTAATTTTCCCACCCCCTATAATTAGTTTTCTCACCTCCAACAATTAAATAAAGTAACTTATTATATCACATCAAAGTAGATTGACGGGTACATTTAATATATGTTGCAAATTGTTCACTGTACGAAGTGACCAATTCGTTTGCATAATCATATCTATATCTCAACATGCAAGGCCAATCCAAATTTTTGTGTAAATGTCATATATGGCCATTTTATTGCTTCTAAGTGCAATGTGGTGTTACACATTTGTAATTATGAACGGTACTTTACTTTTTTGCCCCTACGTTCTATACCTCCACCTCGACATGAACGTATAACTATCGCAATGAGATTTGTGAATGGTAATCACTTCGTTCAATTGGCATTGACAGATTATTACTCGATACCTCCTATTATGATTCAATGGTTTAGATATATGTCTAATGCAAAAGAATGGGTCACTCCTTACAGTGAACAACTTGCAGCATACATTAAATGTACATGTCAATCTACTTTGATGTGATATAATAAATGACTTTATTTAATTGTTGCGGGTGAGAAAACTAATTATGGGATGGAAAAATCAATTATGTGCATGTGAATCTAATGTCAAATCGCACGTAAATAAAAATAATTAAATATCAAACAAACATAAAATAATATAAAAAAAATCAATTATTGGGGGTGAGATTACTAAAAGGTGGGCAAGGATACCACTACTCTAAACAAGAACTGCAACTTTTTGATTCTAATTAATTCAACTGGGTTTGGAGTAATTTGCATTGCATATGCGTCTAAACTATGCATGTCAGCATGTCCCTTGACGTCCATTGTTTATGAGTTGGATTGGTTATGCACTCGGAATCTTTTACAATAACGGGTGAATTACATTATTTATAAAAGATCATAATTGCGGGCATCCCGTGGTTATTGAGGCACTAGATTAGAAAGAGACGCAACTATTGTTTCTGCAAGATTTTGTATCTTATTTATGTGGTTCCCGAAAACTATAACCCTGATATTAATATGTTTTGCAAGTAATGTTGGTGTGATTTCCTAAATAATTATGATTTATCATTGTCTCATACACATTTTATAACAACTACAAGCATTAACCACACTTAAAAATTATCCACAAGAGGTAGCTTGATTGACAATGGACTAAATTATATATATTTGTACTCAAAGTTCAATTATAATGAAAAAATACATTTCTCAATGATATTTTAAAAAAAACATACACACATAAAAGTTACATAATAATCATGGGCGTTGTTAACCATTTTAACCGACTAAATCAACAGTTACACCACAATAAATTTATCCATTAGATACAATCCACTAGCTAGAATCTAAAAGAGGGTAAATGTAACGACCCGTCCCGGAGGGGGGGTCTGTGGAATTACCAATTTGTCCAAACCATAAACTATCCATGTAAATCCTTCAAAATCATTTAATATAATCCCAAAAAATGAATAAAATGCATTTAGAAATCCATTAAGAGATAATTAATAAGTCTTTAAAATTTAACAAAGCGGAAGTCTTTAATAATCAAACCCTATGCTACCCATAAACCACAACTGTATCCATGGGGACACCGCTCACGCCTCGAGAAGCTGGCCACCATCTACGTACTCACCTGAAAGGGAAAGAAGAAAATAGAGATTGAGCTAAATAGCTCAGTAGGGGTATAGTACCCGATAAGGACTCGGATATCCATGATGCGAATACCGAGAGAGGGAACCACATACGATATGACAAAGAGTAGAACTAGTCTACAAATACAACAATCAGCTCAAGAGTAATACAAGAATAGGCAGGAACAAAAGGATTATGCTCATGTCACAATCACAACCCAATATGCATATATATATAAACATGCAAATTATATATGCAAACACACATCTCCTCCCAATGCGCATAGCGCCACAAATCATCCACATCCAATCATCGGCACACGGCAGTCCGGATTTTCCCTCGGAGGCCGTGGCAATCAAATCCCCATATAATCACATCGCAAGGCAATCCGGATTTCCCCTCGGAGGCCGCGACAATCAAATCCCTGTATAATCACATGGGAACAGATTAAGGGGAATAAATCCCAGACAGTGATCACGTCTCAAGGTGGTGTGTCGCGAGTCACAACCACCGCACAAACCAGAGCCAGACAACAACAACAAGGCTATCACATCCACTCATCTCCACAAATTCACAATCCGAACACACAGTCAACATATGTCATGATGCATGTATTACAATAAGTTTCCCATGCACTCAAAACCCATTTCCAAACTAGTTAAGAAAATATTTTACTTTCTTAGAAAAATAGGACACAAAGCTCTACGAAGAGTCCTAATCATATCAAACATTTTCCCATAGCCAAAATTACACATGCCTATCTACATGCTGAAAAGATTATAGTCAAGCACGGAGAAATGCGAACCAATGTATAGACAACAAAGAACGATTCAAGAGGCAGAGATTTAACAAGCAAGGAAAACACAGAAAATTGTAGAACACAAAGTATCGGGTAATAGAGGCCAATAAATGAAGAACCCCTACATGCCGTGACAGCGATCAAACTAACAATACAAGGAACAAGCTCTACACAAATCCAAATCAGATATAGCATAATACACATAATTCCTAATGTATATCACATTAAGGAATTTAATGAACATGCATATAACGAGGGGAATAATATCCCATAATTTATACTGAATCGAAAAGTCAACACCAATGCGAAATCTAGCAACGCTTCTAGAGAGTCACCACCATCACCTATACAGATATACCAGCATTGTACTGGTTAATATAGATTTGTCACAATGTCAACAAATTTATGGTCAAATGACCAAAAGTCAACTGATGGGTCAACTTCAAACAAATTGATTTACTTGACCTTTTGGCACGTGGCCAAGGAAAGAAATTTCCTGCAATTTCCTCAAATAGCCGAGACCCACATGGGTCCTAATGGCCTAGTAACTAAATGGTACAATATTTAAAGAACCAATTTGATTTGTCAATTGAGCCCAGCTCACCTTCACCATTTAAGGTCTAACAACTCTAAAGCCATGGGCCCACCACTCTTCTTCTTTAGAAACAATTCAACACAAATTGTAGGTACAGGCTCGGTGTTACTGTGTACCTGAGGCCATTCGTTCTGCGCTCAAACCTGCCTAACACCAATCTTGGAATCAAAACCTTGTTCTTATTTTCTTCAATGTATATATTATATATTAAAGAGATTACCGGATCAGCTAACAAGTAACACTGGGTCGGGTCAACATGTCAAAACTGGTTCTTCCTACTTGGATCTCTATTCTGACCAGCTGCTAGTTGAGTTAGGTCGGCCTAAGGTGGCATCGAGAACGGTGGCGAGGTCTAAGGTGGCCAGATCGGCCCTGTTTTTGTTGTGTTCCACCGCGACTTCAACTGCCTTATTCTGGCAAACAACCTCTGGCTGCTTGCGGCGGTTGGCGGCTTGGCCAGTCCCTAGTGATACGGCGTTTCGTTTGACATAGTTCATGGCCGGTGACATGACCGGACGACATAGATAGGTGGTGGAGTGGGGCGGCCCCACAGAGATGAGAGAGGAGAAAAGTTTTCTTTTTTTTTCACGACTCCCGGGGCAAGTCTTGTATTTATATTAGGTTTGATTAAGGTTTTCTTTATTTAAATTTTTAACACCTAAACATTTCTCTCTTTTTTTTTTTTTTTTTTTAGTTAAACCCCTCCTTGTTTTAAAGAAATTTCAAGTACCATCTCCCAAAAGTTTAGGGTTTTACAGTAAAATTTCGTAAGCCCCCAAATTCACTAATCCAAGAAATAGCACCAAAATACTGGACTCGACTGACTGCCAGACCCTAAAACAATTTTAAGAAATAAAACTCAAAACAAAATTCATTTGGTAGAGGATTTTGCGCGGAGAACGAGGACAGAGGAAGGAGAAAACATGGAAGAATTTTACAAAACATCAAAAAAACAGTTTTGGTTTTTTGGTTCTTGAAAACCATAAACAGTTTTTAATTTTACAAAATAATTTTTAAAAACACCCACCCAAACGAATTTTCAAAACCAAAAAAATTTTCAAAAACATAAGACTGTTTTGAAAACTCTTACCAAACATACCCTAGCTTCCAAAGAAAAGTTTGCCTTTTCAGCTTTTTCAAGAGGTGGAGAAGTTCAAATGGCCAACCAAAACGTTTACCAGTCCAATAGTAGTTGCCAAATGACATAAGAGAGCCCAACCACATAGTTAGTCAACCTTTTATGGGCCCTACTACAAGATTTAAAAACGCAGATATTTCTCCTTTGATGGACCAGCCCTTAATTGGTGGCCCATCTTTTCCCTCTATTCAATGCTCCAACGGCTTACCGTAAGGTTTGGGCAGCCGCACATTGATCAGGCCCCATGTAGAGAAACGCAAAATTGGCGTGCCTCGTTGACACGAAGGAAACGTGGCGCTCATCCTAATGGCAGACCATCAAAGTTCATAAACCACAGGCACAGAGTGTTAATATCCAAGCCGTATCCTCTGCTGTAAAAAACTCTACAGTGGAGACTTCTGTCAACTTGGATGGGCCACGTGTAAGACGATTAGTGGATTGCTCACATCGAAGATGTTGCTATCTAACGCAGGAAAGCGTACCCCTAAATTCCGAAAACCCTTCCGGCTCCGGGTCTGAACCTCTGAACAAGTATTATTATAGTCCTAGAAGCGTGGCACGCAACCCTAGGTCACATTCGTTCTCCACACGCCATTTTCTCTCCCAAATCCTCGATCCCATAGCAGAGAATTGTTGTTTTAGCTCCTCTTATCCCAATCTCCATCTATCTGCGCAAATCCTTATCTTGTATTATTTTGCTCTTTATTTGAATGCGTGAACGATCGTCATGTATATAACGGCCTCTACCTCTGCCTCTTCAGTCCTCAGAGCTTCGAGGGCGAGATTCTCCAGTTCTCTTTCATCCTCACTTTCACTGAGAAGTACTGTTTATCCGCCTCTCAATCTATCTCCTTCTATCACCAGTCACCGATCTCTCAGCTTCTCCTCCGCTTTTCGATCCCTCCGGTGCTCCGTTCCCCGGTGGAGCCACGGCGTCGACTGGCGATCTCCAGTCAGTCTTCGCTCTCAGATCAGAGCCGTCGCTCCTGTAATCGAACAGTTTCAGCGAAAGATTGCCACTATGGGTACAGTGCTAGACCAGCTGTCTCGAAGGATGTATTTCTGTGTGATTGCTATTTCCATTAAATGAATCAATTTATGCAATTATATGTTTTTCGTCTTTGCCTTTATAAAATCTTCCTTCAATTGGAAAGGTAGTTGAACCTGGTTCAGGCAAAGTCATGATGTCCTCGGACTTTTTTGACGATCAGCTTGAGATTTGAACTTCTTACATTATTTCTTTCTAGTTGAAAGCTCTTCTAACAAATGGTTTTTGTATTATATATTATTTCTTAGAACGAACTTTGGAGGATTATTTTCGAAGTTTTGTTAATTAATTTAAAGATGCACAGGAACTTAAGTATTAAATATTTAACAGATGTGCTGAATAGTTTTATATATAATTGTCTCTTGAAATCTCTTTCCTAGAGCTCTCCAGTATCATCATGTAATTTTTTAAATTATGCATGTCCATGCCTTTTAAATCCAGAATTCAATGATTCTTGTAAATTTGAAAGCTAGCCACGAATAAAAGAAGCTTCAACTGATTACATATTTGTATTGTTTTCCAGCTCCTGAACATCCTTTCAAGGGAGTTTTGACCAGTCTTCCAAAGCCAGGAGGTGGCGAATTTGGAAAGTTCTACAGCCTGCCTGCTCTCAATGACCCGAGAATTGGTAACTATCTACAGCTTGCTTTTAAACTTTATTATTGCACGTTTGTCTACAGTTGAAGGATATGTAATTTCTTGGAAGTCTGTTAAATGTGTCAAGCGTATTTGTCTGCAAATACAAAGTTGAGGCAATTTTTTTGGTTTACCTGTCTGGTCCTGGTTGCTCTACTTTTCCGGGATTCCTCTCTTGTCTGTTGATATTTTGTTGTTTGTTTTCTTTTTAAATTTTGTTTTTCTGAAGGTTTATTTATATTGAGTTGATGGGTTTAACTTTCACTCCATATGATACATCTTAAGATTTGTAGCTAATGAAATAGTTTTTGCAGGAATGGCACTTTAAAGTACTTATAGATTCATCACTCTTGCTATGTTCTTAACTATGAATTCTTGCGTGTGGTATTAATTTCATCCGTCCCTTTTATGCAATGCAGACAAGCTGCCATACTCTATCAGAATCCTCCTCGAATCTGCAATTCGTAACTGTGATGACTTCCAAGTCACAAAAGAAGATGTTGAGAAGATCATTGATTGGGAAAAAACATCTTCGAAGCAAGTCGAAATTCCTTTCAAACCTGCTCGTGTACTCTTGCAGGTATGTTAGATTCTTGTGTATGGAAGTATTGTAATATGATGTTCATCTATCTGTCTCCAACCTCTCTCTTTTGATGACAGGATTTTACTGGAGTACCAGCGGTGGTTGACCTTGCTTGTATGCGCGATGCCATGAACAAACTTGGCAGTGATTCCAAAAAGATCAATCCTTTGGTGCGCACAATTTATATCATTGTTTCTTCAGTTTTATAGTAAATGGAGTCGCAATTTTGGTTTCATGGTCATCTCACAATTTGATGAAGGTGTTAGATTTGTGCTTAGTAATGGTATCATGTATGTCCAATTATGAATCATTTTGTCCGAGTTAGGACTTTGCTCTGAGTCCAATGCAACCTATTATGTGTGATAATAATTTTTAAAAAAAAATTAAAACTATTATAGGATTCTCTGAAATGCCTAAGTTTTGAAGATAATGTGGTGTTATGCTGAACTTTCTGTTTATCCTGATATTTTGCGGTCTTTATTGATTTTGTGCTATTGAAAAATGTTCTGCCTCCAGGTTCCTGTAGATCTAGTCATTGATCACTCAGTACAAGTTGATGTGGCGAGATCAGAAAATGCAGTGCAAGCTAATATGGATCTTGAATTTCAAAGGAACAAAGAGAGATTTTCTTTTCTTAAGTGGGGTTCTACAGCTTTTGATAACATGCTGGTTGTTCCTCCTGGTTCTGGTATTGTCCATCAGGTAACATATGAAAGCAGATTGTTAGACCTCCTTTGGAGGATTTTACCTGTCACCTGTGTTGACGCTGTTTCTAAGTACATGTGGATATTATTTCTTTCCCGCATGTTCCACTTGAATGATATATTTTTCTCTAACTGATGGATACATCTATTAGATGTTACTTGATAGATTGTTGGGGGGTTTGGTATGGTGAACTAATATGCGAGGATTTCAGGTAAATCTTGAATATCTTGGACGGGTTGTCTTCAATCGGGATAGTGTACTCTACCCAGATAGTGTGGTTGGCACTGATTCTCATACAACCATGATTGATGGGTTAGGAGTAGCTGGGTGGGGAGTTGGAGGTATCGAAGCGGAGGCTGTAATGCTTGGCCAGGTAATTTATGTGGTATATATTTTGTAGTAGTTGAAATTTCTTTCCATTTAGAGCAAAGCAATTTGGTACATGCAATTTTCCTTGTTGACTCCAGCAATGCCTTTTTTAGGGTCCAAGCTTTTAAACGGCAACCAGCTTACAAATCATAGTAGTACTCCATTTCCACTTAGACCCTGAGAATGACATGATTGTGAATTTGTGATAACTTGCTACATTTTTCGATTGGATTCAAATGTGAATGTTTCCTATAAATGAGAAGACAGTTGCTTGATGTATAATGAGGCTTCATTGTGTAAGCACATTATTTTTGGGGTAAAAGTCTGTAGGATGCATGCTATTCTCAAGTAGGTAGCGA
The DNA here is from genome assembly GCF_013401445.1 of Tripterygium wilfordii. NCBI lineage: Eukaryota > Viridiplantae > Streptophyta > Magnoliopsida > Celastrales > Celastraceae > Tripterygium > Tripterygium wilfordii. Next base: position 1,384,249 of record NC_052237.1, on the reverse strand, counting down.
CATTGTCTGTTAGCTTCTTTCTCATCATATTGTCATGTGTTTAATTCTATTTGTATAGTAAAGTGGGCATGAGGAATTGAAGGTGGAATTGGATATACAATATTTTCACTAACATCTTTTCTAGAAATTTGTAATGTTTGACGTATGAGGTGATCGAACCTTGCACCTTGGCCAAGTGTGAGAAGTTCACTACCTCTTGGCCCCAAGCTTCTTTTTAAATTTACAGAACTTATATCCATCTGGGTGATAATCACATATTCAAAGTATTTACACCTCAGACTTAATTGTAATCCCATGGTACCGAGCTTGTGATGTCGTTTTCTCTGCCTATTTTCTTGTTTGGCTCTTACATATTAAAGTGACCTTTGTCTTTGCTGTTTCTATCTGTTGCTGTCCATGCGGCCATATACGTTTGTTTGCCTCTTATATTGATTTTCCTCAAATGCTCTTTGCTGTTTACTCTTGAAAATACTCGGGTTTTTTTGCTACTGTTATTTAACTTGGAGTTTGGCATATGACAGCCTATGAGCATGGTTTTACCTGGTGTGGTTGGGTTCAAGCTATCTGGAAAGTTACGTAATGGTGTCACAGCTACTGATTTGGTTTTGACTGTGACACAAATTCTACGGAAGCATGGCGTTGTTGGAAAATTTGTCGAGTTCTATGGTAACTTATCATTAAATTGAACCAATTATTTTCTTTTGCAGTTCATAACAGAAAAGAAAATTCTTTGTGTCCACGTTTCTTGTTGTTAAACATGTGAACTGTGGGCTTGTGCTTCCAGGGGGCGGTATGGGTGCACTGTCATTAGCTGACAGAGCAACAATAGCTAATATGTCGCCTGAATATGGTGCAACCATGGGGTTCTTCCCTGTAGATCATGTTACTTTGCAATATCTTAAATTGACTGGGAGAAGTGATGAAACTGTAAGCATATCACTTTATGTCGAATTTTCATTCATAAATGGTATTTTGGAGTGTCATCTGACTTTCTTTGTTATTAGGTGGCCATGATAGAATCATATCTCAGGGCAAATAAAATGTTCGTTGACTATAACGAGGTAAGACCTTTAATCCCTTAGTCATATTGCTAAATTTGATTATTCTGTACAAGCTGAAGAAATTATTGTTCCTAAGAATATACTCTCTAATAAATTCAGCCACAACAAGAGAGAGTGTACTCATCATATCTACAGTTGGACCTTGCGGATGTTGAACCATGCATATCAGGACCGAAGAGGTATGCTTGTGCTTGGACAGATTCCCATGCATCACTGTTGTTTTATCAGTTTTTTGGTTTATCTTTGTTAGTCCGCTGCTTTTTAATGGGCATCTATATCTCTATCTATTTAAAGAGTTGTATCAAGAATAAAAGTTTAGCGATTAAAAAGCTTCCATGATTCACAGGCCTCACGACCGGGTTCCTTTGAGAGAAATGAAGGCCGATTGGCATTCTTGTCTGGATAATAAAGTTGGATTCAAGGTTAGTTGTAAGCTATATATTCAGCTCTACCTTTTTTTTATAGATTAATTTATAAATGCAAGGTCCTGGTTTTAGTACTTTGGCAGCTGAAATCATTGTCAACTTATTGGTTTTGTTCTACTTGCTCAAATATCTTATATTTAACGTAAACAGGGGTTTGCTGTACCGAAAGAGGTGCAGGGCAAAGTGGCCAATTTTTCATTCCATGGCCAGCCAGCAGAGCTAAAGCATGGAAGCGTCGTTATTGCTGCTATTACTAGCTGCACCAATACATCCAACCCTAGCGTCATGCTTGGCGCTGGTCTTGTTGCAAAAAAGGCTTGTGAACTTGGTTTACAGGTAAGCAAGGGTAGATGTATCAGGCAAAAACTTTCCCTCTTCTACTATGCTAGTGTTGGCATGCTTGTTTTATTTTCTTTTATTTTTCTGTAGTACTGCAAACTCTATGTATGCTTTCCCTATTTTCTCATCAATGCTTAAATCATTTCCCAGGTGAAGCCATGGATAAAGACAAGTCTTGCCCCAGGCTCAGGAGTTGTTACAAAATATTTACTCCAGAGGTTGTTTTCTTATAGTTTACTGTAGCATTCACATTGGAAATGCAGTTTTTAATGACTTTTTTTTTTGTATATAATTGAGATGGAATAATGCCTATTTAATTATGACTCTGCATGGTACAGTGGATTGCAAAAATACCTAGATCAACAAGGCTTCAACATTGTTGGTTATGGCTGCACAACATGTATTGGGAACTCCGGTGATTTGGATGAATCAGTAGCCTCCACTATCTCGGATAATGGTACCTATGATTTTTTTTTTAGTAGATGGTACCTCAAAATTTTGATTATATATCAGTTGAATAACTTAGGCATGGTCACTTGCTAAATATCGCTTTTGATTGTCATTTCATAGTTCACTTTTAGTATGGTATAGTTTATTCTGCATCCCACCTAACTTTATTCTGGTTGTTAATGCAGACATTGTTGCAGCAGCTGTGCTCTCTGGAAACCGGAATTTTGAGGGTCGAGTCCATCCTTTGACAAGGGCTAACTACCTGGCTTCCCCGCCTTTAGTGGTTGCCTATGCACTTGCTGGCACGGTATATGATAATTTAATTTAAATCGTAACTTTGCTTGCCGTCCAAGTTATTATGGTAATGGTTGTAAACTTGTAATGCCAATAACCTGATGAAAATGTGAACAATTTCAATGGGGTGAGAATTTACAGGTATGATTTTTTTTTCTTTGTAAGAAAGGTTTGAATTGGTTAGGTTGCTTATTATTATGAGTCCATTATCTGGCTAGTCACACTAGTGTGGTTTGTCCATGGGGTGGAGCTGATGGTAAATTGGTTTGTACTTCCAATCTACTTCTGATGTTTTTGGATGAAGGAAAGCTCTCCTAGTATTGCCTGTTCCATTAAGGGAGAATAGACTGTTCATATCCAAGATAAGGAAATCATTTGTCAACTATGTAAGCTGTCATAAGAGTTAAAAATGTGTATTAAGCATAGCAATTCTAATAGCATTAAAAAATGTTCTAGGATTCTTTGCCTGATGCATCATGGAGGTAATAAAATTATTTTTTCAGGTTGATATTGACTTTGAAAATGAGCCTATTGGTATGGGGAAGGATGGTAAGAGCGTTTATTTCAAGGAAATATGGCCATCCACAGAAGAAATTGCTGAGGTAAGCAATTGAACGTTTGCATATTATTACATCTCCGATTTGATATTAGACTTCATTACTTTGGAATGAGATAGATTTAACCTGAAACTACATCTCTGTTTTAGGCTGTCCAATCAAGTGTGCTTCCCAATATGTTTAGAAGTACTTATGAGGCTATCACAAAGGGGAATCCCATGTGGAATCAGCTGTCTGTACCAGCAGCCACTATGTACTCATGGGACGCCAACTCAACGTACATTCACGAGCCTCCTTATTTCAAGAACATGACTATGGATCCTCCCGGATCGCATGGAGTGAAGGATGCCTACTGCTTGCTTAACTTTGGTGACAGTATCACAACAGATCACATTTCCCCAGCAGGAAACATTCACAAAGACAGTCCTGCTGCTAAGTACCTGCTTGAGCGTGGGGTGGATCGCAAGGACTTCAATTCTTATGGAAGTCGTCGCGGAAATGATGAAGTGATGGCTAGGGGAACTTTTGCGAATATCCGCATTGTTAACAAGCTTTTGAATGGGGAAGTGGGCCCAAAGACTGTTCACATTCCAACTGGAGAGAAACTCTATGTTTTTGATGCAGCAACGGTAAATTTCTTGTGTAGTACTATGGCTCCTTCCTCAATTTTCTGTTCAGTCTTTTGTTTTCCCTATCTAAATTTTTTGCTTGTGTTCTTCACCGACGCTCACTATTTTCTTGTTATTAGAGAACCGAGAGTATTTAAAACAGCAAATTAATTTGTTACTGGTGTTTTCAATTTGGAGGCGGAGTTTTCATTTCCCGTGCATATTTAAAAGAGAGAAAGAAATTCAATGGCAATATCTTTATCTGGAAATAATCCCTAGTCTTTACATATTAAGAGAGTTTTTTTAGGCTTCTAGTCTCTAGCCTTTACTTGTTAAGAGAGTTTTTTTAAGGCTCCTACTAACTTGCAGCCGTCCAGAATGAGAGTAATTGAGAGTAAATTGATGTTGTTTGCAATCTGTTCTTGTTTGTGTGAAATGTCCTTAACCATGTGATGGCATAATCTTTGACTTGTGTGATCAATCTTCTATTTCAGAAATACAGGACTGCTGGGCATGATACCATTATTTTGGCTGGAGCCGAGTATGGAAGTGGAAGCTCCAGAGATTGGGCTGCCAAGGGTCCAATGTTGTTGGTGAGTATTCTCATTTAGCTGCTTCGGCAAGTTAATTTCCTGTATTTATGTTGGTTTTACGCTTTTTTCGTTGTGTCTCTATATGGCAAAGCTATTAACTTTGGTTGTTGCAGGGAGTTAAAGCTGTGATTGCCAAAAGTTTTGAGAGAATCCATCGTAGTAATTTGGTAGGAATGGGTATAGTTCCCCTTTGTTTCAAGCCTGGTCAGGATGCAGACTCTCTAGGGTTGACTGGTCATGAGCGTTATTCCATTGATCTTCCAACCAACATTAGTGAAATAAGGCCTGGTCAAGATGTGACTGTTACAACTGACACAGGGAAATCTTTTACCTGCACTGTCCGCTTTGATACCGAGGTACATGACAATTCTCAATATTTTATTTCAGTATTGTTTGATGCTATGGTGTTGGTGCAGCATGTCACATTTATGCATAAAGTCTGAAACCAGGAAACAAATTATCGATCCTAGGTCGTAAAGAAAAATGAGTGGCACCCTTAACATGCTCGTAAATCACTGTTATGGCATCGAATGCCAATATGCAAAAAGAAGATTCATTTGTGAAAATTATTTTGCAAGGGGGTTAAACACTTGAAGAACGATGATTTACGAAAATACCCTAAAAATCATTGTGGTTTTATGTGGCATGTTGTCATGAAGAGTTTAGGATAGAATTGTGTTTTTTTTTTCCCTCTCCCCAATTGATTCATTTTAATAATAATTGCAGGTGGAATTGGCGTATTTCAACCATGGAGGTATACTTCCATATGTTATCCGCAACCTGGCAAAACAGTAAAATTACTGTCTTGTTGGACATTCGTCTTAGCTTCGGTTAGCAGGGAATAAAATTTTACAAATCTCCTTCAGTGGACGAGCATTTTTCCTGACACATTTTTATTTGGTCTGTTATAAAGAGTTGTTCTCTGGTAGCATAAATTTTGTTAGGAACCTGTGTGCACTGCAAACCAATTTTCTCGTGTATCGCCATGTAAGGGTTTATATAGCACTGTCAATGTTTTCCCAAATAAATTTTCCTATTGTTTCATCTTCAGTACGTTTAATTGACATTGCCTATTTTTGGGATGTTGTTTGTCATGCTATTAGTTTATATGATTTGAATGGAAGTGTGTACCACAAGCAAGGGTAGCACTATAGTCTATAGGTGCCTTGGCTCATCTAAGCTCCCATTTTATTGTATTAAAGTTGTATGATTAGCCAGATATATAAAAGCGTTGCGTTAGTACCAACCAAACAAAATGGATCCGTCATCAAATGACTGTCAATCAAAATTCACCCACAATATGAGATATGCAGATGGTGTGGCTTGAATAACCTTTCTATGCTGGTAAGGATCGTAGGTTTTAGGACACCAACAATGGAGATTGCCAAAAGTTGCCGGAATTACAGACCTCACAAAACACAATCAATGCGTCTTGTTACAATGGGAGCAAGCGAGAAACTGAGACATTGTTAGTGAAAAGTTTACATAAAACAATGTTTTCCTAATTAGAGATCCTCTGAAATGCTCTCCAAAGCAGGCCTCCAATTGCCGTTGAAGCCTCCATCACTTGTTCTTGCTTCAAGAATATTTATTCTCTTTCTCGACTTCATTGCATTTATGAATTGCTCCAAAGAAGAATCCTTGAAATCCTGCTTGCAATTCAGAATCAGTTTCAACTCTTGTTTTGTCAACACAACTCTAATCCTCACAGCGCCGTCTGTAGACTCGCCACGGCCGCCTTCATCAACACTCCCTTGTTCTTGTAATTTGAACCTCACAATCTTCTTCTTGATCTTGTCACCTTCAACATTCTTCTTGACTTCTGATCTGGACATTGGAAGCATTTGTGGTTCAATCGTCTCTTCTTCTACTTGAATTTTGTTGCTTGTCAAGCAATTTCCCATATTGACGACGAAATGAGAAGAGTTTAGTGGGGAAAGGGAGAGTATTAACAGAGTAATGAAACAAACATATAGAGAGAAGACTGGAGAGAGCACATGAAATAAGCGGTTATTACGCCTAGAGTCTGGTATAAGAAAATGACCTTCTTTTAATATTTTCGCTATACGTAGGTGAATATAGAAATATACAAAAAAATGTAGTATTTAATATTGATGCTTTTGTTTGATACCCTTTGAGGGGAGTTTCAGATGAGTACAAATTATTGGCTTCTAGTGGGTAGAGACCGAAGTATTTGGTTAATTAGAAGGAAGAATTGAGAGTTTAAGCATAAAGATTAAAGAGTGCGTATGATCTGGACCATTAAATTTAATAACAATATAATTAATTATTTAATCAGATTCCTTTTATCTCTCTTGATACTTGAGAGTACTTTTAGCTTTGCTTGCTGACAAAACAAGGTTTTTTTTTTTGGTCTGTTTATACACCATAATTAAGCGAAGTTAAGACTTTAGAGCCCTTTAATTGCGCTCAATTAAGGTTGGGTGCTACAAACCTCACATTTCTGGTAAATCTGATGAGAATGTTTTTTCATATGCAATCCTAGCTAGAATAATCATGAAATTAAATATCGACTTTGGTTGTACCAAACAATTCTGAAGATCTATAACCACCGATTTTCTGATCAACAACCGAAAATGTTCTTAAAATGTGCACTGTAGTTCGTATCAATCAAATTAAAATATGTGAGATATGATACTGCATATGACACCTTAAGCAAAGTGATTAAGCAGAGACTGGCCAAAAGAATGCTCAACTTGAATTGGAATGTGAATGTGTTGAAATTGCATGTCAAAATCCGGTATACAAGTTGGTGGTGGTGGTGGTGGTGGGATCAATGCATGTGAGATGCCCATCAACAATAGTTATAGGGCTCATTTATTATGTCATGTCACCGGATAGTGGTTGAATTATGGGCTGTTTTCACATGGGGTTTGGTCTTTTTTTCTTTTCCTTCTTTTTTTAATTTTTTTTTTATGGTTTCTTACGAAATGCTGGCATCTTGCTCCATGTGCAAAAGGTCCATGAATTCCTACTTTCTTTTCTTTTTGGCCTAAAAAGAATTGAATAATATTTGACCTGGTGAATAGACGCGCATACATTACAATTTAGAATAGGCACACTCAAACCCAAAAATGAGCATGGAACGAATTGTGGGCTTTTTTCACCTGTACCTTGGTCCAAGATTTAGGCCCGCGTTGAAGTCAGGGATGGCCCATACAGGAAGTTTGGGCCTAACAAATGGTCAAGCCCGGCCCCAGTCTAATTTATAACGTGATAGGTTAGTTGGGCCTGTGTTTAAGTCCTGGAATAAGGGTCCAATACAGGAGTCTTGGGCCTAATTCTTGATGGGGAAAGCTGGCCCCAGTCTAATTTATAACGTAATAGACTAATAGTGTCCTGGCAGGCGAAAGACAGGAATATTGGGCCTAATGATTAATGGGGCCCAAGTCTAATTTTGACGTGATAGGCTATGACTACGAAGTACGAACTACTCTATTGGGCTCGGGAGTTATGGGCTGGGGAATTATAGGCCCGCCATTCAATATTGGAATGGCCGAGAGAGACAAGTACGTGGGTCTAGTTGTTTTCATTTTTATTTTAGTAATACACGTGGCATAATCTTTCCCGTTGGATATCTATTTCAGGGGAGCCGAACCGTTTATTTTGGCTAGAGGAACACGAAACCTTACATGGACAGATATCTTTAGTCAATCAGATATCCTGGCAAGTTGCAATCCAAACAAACCGTTGAAACTTGCAATTCAAACAAACCTACAAAGTCAAAATCTTATCATATCCAACGTTTCTCCTTCTATCTGACCCGGAGCATCAACGGTCTAAATCCTCCACCGTCATCTGCGATTGCGAAATACAAAGCTTTGTTAACAAAGCAATTATCACCATGCTGCAAGATCCACCGGAACTGGAAGTCTGCAATCACAACACGTGACTTCCCTTCACACATACGTATATATGTACAAGTTGCCGTTGGTGTCAAAAGAGGAAGCCAAAGAGTCCAATACTATAAATGCTCTCCTCCCCTAGCCACTCTCATCCAATCTCTATCTTTGTTTAGTTTTTACGAAATTCGTTGTTCGAATTTATTTGCTTGTTTTGTGACTAACGAAGTACTGTCAATATGAGAGAGGGAAAAGGCTCCTCCAGCACTCACATTTTTCAACTTCTGTTGTTGCTACTTCTCTGTAAGTCTCTTCCTTTCTTCACATAAAATTTGTGAAGACTAAAAATCTCACTTAACCGAGTGGTTTATAAGTAAAACTCAATTATTATCATATTGAAAACGTATTAATTTTCATGGGTCTAAGACTCCATGAAGAAAATATACACGAGAGCTTATGACCCATGGTGAACAATATCTTCAATGTGTTTGGGTAGAAAATTTTAGCATACTTTTGGAACAATGTCTCGATTCAGTTGGATACATCTTTACCTGTCCACTTGTAATTGTTCATGGCGTGTATTGTATGAACAAACAGAGGCATTGTTTGTGGGGTAATCTGGTGTTTGCTTTTCTTGATCAAAATTGCACCGGCATCCATACCAGCAAGTGATTTTATACATTTTGTTTTGCTGAAGCTGAATCATTATGCAATTTCTTTTTGTTATTTGGCATTTGTAGAGGTTTCGGTCGCCTAGTGCTTTTAGTTTCAATCTTTTGGAGGAATTTTCATAAATGTTAAACAATGAAAGATTAAATACTTTAGTATATATGACACAATTATGTAGATGCTCTTATCTACTGAAAATTTAGCACACTAATTAATTAATTATCCCTAATACTATACATACAAGTTTTTTCTAATATACAAAACCTGCTGAAGGTTATGCGACAAGAACAGAAGGCGGCTCAATTTCTCCTGCTCCTTCCCCCGGTGTCGAGCCTATTGCTCCTGCTCCTTCACCAGGTGTCGAGCCTGAACCCTTTCTCCCTCTTTTGGCAATAGATGTGTTTAACACAACTAATTTAGTTCTGCTTTAATATTTTCAGCACAATGTACACTAGAATTTTCATTTGCTGAAATTGCGATGAGCAAAAGCGCAGTCGATTGCTATGATTTCTTCAATCCATTTTTGAACAATGCGGTCTGTTGTCCTCAATTTCGTGCTACCCTTGATATTCTTATGGGACAATCAAGCAAAAACACAGGGTCTCTTGTTTTAGATCAAGAACAAGCAATGATCTGTCTATTTGAAGTTAACCAAATCCTTTATAATAGAGGTACAGATGAGGATGTTGGAAGCTATTGTTCAATTCCTCCTACATACCTAGCCGAAGGCTCTTGCCCTGTAACACATGTCAGTGAGTTCGAAAGCATTGTTAACTCTACAAGACTTTTAGATGCCTGTAGAAAGATTGATCCGGTTAATGAGTGTTGTAAACAAGACTGTCAACGTGCCATATTAAGAGCCGCCATAGAAATTGCATTGAAGAGTTCATCAGCTTCTCATGGAGTGCGTCTCTCGACTAAAATTAAAGATTGTAAGAATATTGTTCGCCGCTGGCTGGCCAGTAAACTTGATCCTTCTTCGGCTAATGGTGTTCTTAGAGCGCTTACTAGTTGCGAGATTAATAAAGGTGAGCACTAAGAATCCTTGCTTCTTTTAGGGATTAATTATTCACCTCATAATGACCTGCCTAAGGATGACTATTACATTTATAATTTGATGCTTTGTGCAGTCTGTCCTCTGGATTTTCCTGAAGTCACTGATGTTTCAAAAGAATGTGGAGGTGTAATAAGCAACAGCACTTCTTGCTGCACTGCCATGGAGTTTTACATGACCTACTTGCAAGAGCAGACCCTTCTCACCGATTTGCAATCGGTGAATTGTGCCATATCACTAGGGAAGAAGTTGCGGAAAGCTAATGTCACCCAAAATGTATACAGTCTGTGCAATATAAAACTCATGGACTTCACTGCTCAAGGTTTGCTACTGTTTCATGTCACTCAATTTGCATATTTACTCCTGTCTCATGTCAAGCAACTGACTCTTTGTGATTTATGTATACGATGTCGGCCGGAATCATCTCGTGAAATCCACCAGGGCAATCTAATGGAGGTAATACTTGTCACCAACTATCAATAGCTAGGAAAATTTCTCTTTGGGCTTGTTATATTTAAATCTACTTAATGAGACTTTCTTTCTTTCTTTTTGGGCTAGGGTACTCTGGTTGCCTTCTACCAAGAGTGCCTGTGGATGCAATATATAACAATCCTTCAGGGCTTGGTGTCAGTTGCAATATTAATGGCGATGTTGAAGCTCCTTGGCGCTCTAATTCTTCTATGCCTTATTCCTACTGCTATAAGAGTATGCCAAGAAACATTAACTTTCCTTTGTCAATCATATTGTCTTTTGCCTCTGCTGCAATAAGTTGTTGTTCTTCTTCTTTTCTTTCTTAGTTTTCTTTATTTCATTGTATTTTTTTCACTCTTATGGTCTTTTCAGGTATCTAATTCCAGCACTTCCCCTTCAGCTACATCTGCACAAGATGATATGGGCTCCAATTTTCATTACTTTGTCTTCCCTCCCTACTTTAAGTGTATTGGAATAATGGATGCTATGGCTTCCACCAACTCTTCTTATCTGATAGAAGAGACAGCACAAACAATAATTAATCAATTCCATATCGTTTATGGAGCTCTTGTTCATGTAATTGCGGGGGACTTCTCCCCCTTTGCTTCTTAATGAAAGGTGTTGTTCTAAAAAAAATAATTTATGATGACTCGGTCTTCTCCAAAACATGGTCTCCAGGCCCATTTAAAATCTAATAGTGGGCCGTAATTATTTTGATTCTGATTGAATTTGTCTATGATTGTCTACAGAAGCAAAGGATTATTATTTAGTTAGGAGAAGAGCAAATGATTATTTATATAATAAATTTAATAAAAAAAATTAGGATCACAAAGTTTAATTCAATTTAATTGTATTGAGAAAAAAAAATATAGGTGCAAAAGGTTGATAGTTTTTAAGATAATTTCATATAATTTGGTAAATTTAAATTGTATAAAGAAATACGATGTGCATTGAGTCCCAAGTGCCTCTGCAAATAGCATCACCCTAAAGTCAATTACAAACAAGAGGAAGGAATCCACATAAAGGTTTATTACAACATCCATCTATAGGAAAGCTAAAGACTTGGTAACAGTTTACTAAATTTCTGGATTTGCATGTACTTCCTTCTATTGTTAAATATAAGGTGTAATGTATACATCACAATATTTTTTTGAATGCTATATCATGATATTCTTAGGAGTTAAAAGTCTTGGAAGAGTATATTTACTGTGTATTTGATGGAAATTAATGCTGACACACAAATGATTAAAATTTGATGGATGATAGGTGCTAAATTAGTTTATCCGTTCTGTGTTTAAGCTTTGTAAGTATTATTCACCATAGCTTTCCAAATCAAATTTTCCTATCGCTTTAATCACTCATTTAGCCACCATTTATTTTTCGTATCCTTATTTCCGCTTTTTTATCTCCCTATAATTTTATGTTTACAGTGACAAGAGAAGCAATAAGAAATAGCATTTGGGACATAGTGATTTTTCTGAAAGCTTGAAAAACTTAGATGGGGTCGTGGCCGATTAAAGTGTTAAAAAAGGAAAATCTGAGTACAAAGGTGTTCTTAAGGAGCGGGTTTGAAGAACGGGTTTGTATTTCGTTGCTTAATTTCATTCGATTTCATGTGATCCTTACTTAAATTAATTTCTATTATTTCTTTTGTAGGATTCTCTGCAATTATTCAAATGCTTAATCATGAAAATTTTCATCAGTTGAATCACTTTTTATTAATGTTGGGTTTTGGTCATTACACTACAAAATATGTGTGGCAATATATCCCTTCATCAACTACCTATGCATTTTCCATTTCATCATTTTTTTTTTGCATAAATTTGAATAGTATATTGATCTCTTGACAACAAAATCTTCACTCACCAATCAACCATGGCTTCACAACATACTTCCATACTAATTTCCCGATTGTAACCACTTCGTCCCACTTTTTCTTCCCTTTTTCCATTTCTTCGGCATCCTTCACTTCGTCCCACTTTTTCTTCCCTTTTTCCATTTCTTCGGCATCCTTCACTTCGTCCCACTTTTTCTTCCCTTTTTCCATTTCTTCGGCATCCTTCACTTCGTCCCACTTTTTCTTCCCTTTTTCCATTTCTTCGGCATCCTTCTTCATTTTCTCATTAGCCTTCTTAAGATTTGCCATGTACTCCTTAAGAATAGAAAACCCGTCTTCAACATGCTGCTCCAACATGGAAAGCTCTATTTCACGATTGTAGCCACCTTGTTCAAGTTCTGCTTCCCTTATTTCACTCCTTCGACATCCTTCTTCATTTCCTCATTACCATTTTTTATGTCTTGATAACATAATCCCATGCTAATTTCACGATTGTAGCCACATTGTTCCAGTTTTGCTTCCCCTATTTCATTCCTTTGGCATCGTTCTTCATTTTCTCATTAGCATTCTCAAGATATGCAATGTGCTTCGAAATCCACCCCCGCCCTGCACGTCCACGGGTGTGCCCTGCATCCGCTCCATGCAGATTCAAACAATTCCAATTGACACCCGCTTCATATTGTAGATGGTTATGTGACAAGGACAGAAGAAAGCTCTATTTCTCCTGCTCCTTCACCCATAGGCATGGCAATGAGAGCATCCATGATCCACCCCCGCCTTGCATGTCCACGGGTGTGTCCCGCATGCATTCCATGTAGATTCATACAACTCCAATTGCCAACCACTTTATATTCTATGGGTGTACCCCACACCCGCTCCCACTCCATGCAGATTCATACAACTTCAATTGCCACCCACTTTATATTCCATGGTGCCTTGCACCCGCTCCATGCATATTCATACAAGAAGGCTCTATTTCTACTGCTCCTTCACCTGTAGGCATGGCAACAGGGGTGTGCCTCGCACCCGCCTTGCCCATTGTGGTCTAACAAAACCCTCATACTGGAAAACAAGGGTAGATACCATCGGAGAAGAAAGCAAATTTTAGAGTACAACAAATTTTAGGGTGCGTTTGGTTTGAATGTTTTTCATGTGTATTTTATTTTTCGTGTGTAAATAGCGGCTGTCTAGACTAATAGCTGTTGTATTGGACTCGGTATTTATGGGTTGAGGAATTATAGGCCCCGGATTCAATACGGAAATGGCTAAGAGCCCAAGACTAGTATGTGGCCTAATTGTTAATTGGTTTGTTTTCATTTTTAATTTAGTAATACACGTAGCATAATTTTACCATTGGATATCTATTTCAGGCACTGTTTTAGGGGTGCCAAACCGTTTATCTTGGCAACAAGATTAACACGAAACCTTAATTGGGCCAGTCTAAATTTGGGCTTATACTATATATAACCCCATCTATTTTGAAGCCTAGCCCAATAGTTTTTTGCACTCTTTACTCTCGAGTTTAGTAAAGTAGGGCAATAAAACTCATAAGGTTTCATGTGTCTATCTGGTACTCTGCCACTCTGGTAAAGCTTTTACGCTAGCTTATAATAAATTAAGGACAGATGATCTATCAAACACCTCTGATATAAAAGCTATAAGTTAGTTTATAAGTTTTAAAAAAAAAACTTGAAATTGAATTTTATTTTAGATATTTTGTCCTTTTCTTTGCTAATATAATATTACATATAATATTAAAATATTAACTTCAGCTAAATATTGGCGGCCTGGCCAAATAAATTTAGTTTGGGTTTTGGTTCCGCCCATTCCTACGATTGCCCCAGACCTCCGCCAGTCCGCCTCTTTTTTGGGCAATATATAACTATTAACCTCTCAATTATGAACGAACGTCTAGGTGAAGTCGAGAATGGCTTTTAGGGTTTGGTCGGTGGCCAGAAGGGTTTCAAGGCCTCAGCCATCCGTAATGCACTACGTATCTCAACACATGCTCTTCGATTGTACATCCTCTTCTCCCCAGTTTAATAGATCAACTCTGCCACCAAATTCAAGAGTCAAATTTATACACGAGACACCAATCGAGAGATTTGAGGTGATTTCTTCATATTGTCTCTTGTATTATGTCGATTTTCTTATGGCTAACTAAATTTGTTTTTTTTGGTTTGACCAATTACTATGGATAGTCATGGTAATTTGTTCTTCTTCTACGTATGTACCGTGATACTCAAGCTAATTTTATAAAATCTTATTCTGTTTTATTATTTGATGTGCTGTCTTGATTTCGTTTCTTCCAAAACAGAATAACATAATTTTAACCAACTTCGATGACTGTCATGTAGCAGAGATGCAATTTTTTTTGTTAGTCGTTGGGTATTGCTAAATAGTGTTATAGTTTTTGACCAGAGGTTAGGATTTCTAGATTATTCAGTAGATTGTGATTAGGAAGGTGAACATCGAAACTGAGTAAAGTTGTTTGGTTGTGCCTTTGTTCAATCAAACCAGGGAAGCAGGCTCGTTAATTATAAGGTGAATATGTATGATATCTCTCAGTAGCATTGGTATTCTTGTGATCTCGGTTTGAGTATTGTGATTTAGTGACTGAACAGGGTCTTACAAAGAGAACAAGCTCAAGAATACTCGGGCAGTAAGAATGATCTCAATGCTATCGTAATCAGTGTTTCGGGCCTCTTCTGAGTTTTTGACATCTAGGCTTGAGAAGGATTAACGCCAAAAATATGGCTACAGCATAAAAGATTCTAATAAAGAGAGGGCAAGAAGAAAATAAAATATTTGGGAAAAAAAGCCTATCTATTTCTGGTTTCTATTTGGTATTTCTCCTTGTATGCTTACTCTTTAACAATATGGTCGTAAAATCAAGACAAGGGATCTTGTCAATCAGACACATTACAGCTGAATTTTTCTTTAATTCGCAATTTGTTTCAAACTTCTCATATTTATAGGACTGCATATTATATATGTATATGACTTTGGACAACAGGTCTTGTGTCCTTACATGAGTTACAATGTAAATTCTTGTGTTTTATATCGTAAAAAGGTTGTGAAAAGTAGAGTGGAGCAACACATTAAGGAGGTGAAGTGTGAACTGCAAGACTTAGAGACTATGTCAACTGAATTCCATGCCACATCGACCAAATTGAAAGAGAGTGTTCGCAGCGTAAGTTTTAGTGATGAGAATTATAAGTTCCTTGCTTTGACAGTGTTAACATGTCTGAAGTCGTATTTTTGAGTTCGTCTACAGGACATGTCAAAAGTCGACGCCTTAGCTGCCAAGATTAACTTGAGCCCTACCTCTAAGGTTGCGGTCGGTCTTGCCTTTCTCTGTCTTGGATTCTATCTCTAATTGCTACCCATCTTGGAAAGGCGAGAAGTTTAGTAGTTTGCGCGAGGCTGGAAAATGAAGCAAGTTGATGTTTGCACTTTGTATTTTTTTACCTGGTATTTAGTACTCTACCCAAGGATGTTTGCATTCAACTGTTTGTGTATTGCTTCGTGTGTTTCATGCTTTAGGCTGACACTCTACAGATTGTCATTTAATTAACCTTAAATGTATTTCTTTTCTTGTGTTTTATTGTTCACTCTTTACATTTTTTAACATAATTTACGACTTTGATAGTAATTGGGAGAAGTCAAAAAGGTGATTTTTGGGAGTCTGACATAGTGCTAGCTTTGAACTGATATTATTTATCCATAAACTAAAAGGTTTATCACCAGGTCTGGCAAAATGTTTCTGTACTTACATACATAGTGAGAGACCATGTCACTGTTCATTAGGCGGTGGCCTCTAAATGGTTAGCATTTTACTTCATAACCTGATCGAACATGTTATGCTCCATCAGTGTTCAAACGATGATTAATATTTTTTTTTGAAAGGGTATCATCACCCTAACCATTCAATTATGGGGGAAGAAATGCCAACAAACGTTCATGGACTAGTGGTCCCAATCAGACCCCTCCAGGATAAAACAGAAATAAAGCCACATGAAATAAATCAGACAAATACCAAACGTCACAAAAGATTCAATCATAGTGGAATCATGTTATAAGCATCTCGTCGGAAGACTAAGGGAGAGCCAATCCAGGTAGCCGGAGGGTCTCGCAGAGATAACTTTGTCAGAATGAATTGGCCGAATTGATTCTTTTCCTTTTGAATATTGAAGCATTTTGTACCTATGCTTTCTCAATACTCATTTCTCTCATTCTTTTCCTTTTGAATAAATCAGCAAACAAGTCCTCAATTCGATGAATGCACACGAAATTAGAAAGGGGTCCATCCAGATGCTGCTGTTTTGGCCGATCCATAGTTTTCATGGATCCTAGGTTTGAAACAAGAGGAGGGAATTAATGTTAAAGTTAATTACAAACAAGAGGAACGAATCCACATAAAATTTATCACGACATCCATCTATAGAAAGCTAAAGACTCTGTAACAGTTTATTAAGTGCTAACATCAGCTGGTTTCAGGAGGCGACCAGCCTTGTAGAACAAGCCAACCATAACCACGTTCAGGAAGCCAAACCCAAACAACCTGGCAACTGATAACATGTAATCCTGCAGATAAATTAAAAAGATGACTTCAGGCCTCCTTGATCAACAAATTAAAAGCGAGTAACTTACAACTATAATCACTAAACTTACCTCTCTCAGTTTCTCATACCCAGCACACTCTTTAGCAATACCAAGCTCTGTGCGACTCATTTGACGATTCAATTTCAAGAATTCATCCATGAATTTAATCTTACAATCCTTTCCACGATATAAACACATTAACATTATAATTCATATTAGTCATTAAAGTCTGTTGTTCCAAGTCATCCAACACATACATAAATAATAGGCAGCCCCATAAAGAAACAAATAGTCGAGTAACTTAAAATTCAAAGCAAATGTGTCTAATTGTGGCCAGGTAACATACCAAGTAATATCTCACATGTCCTCTGAGCCACATTTTCTCCAACTTATCCACGGGTCCTGTGGGTTTGCGCAAATTTCTAAATTCAGCAGAGGCTTCAGCCATTCCATCAGACAAACTCCGCATTTTATGTTTCATCTCCTTCGACTTATCGTTGAGTTTTGCCAAACGATCCTTTTCACAATATAGAACACAAGAATGAACACTAAAATTCCTATTAAAAATTAAATTTTAATGACAAAAGTGGTCCAACACAAAGATATACAATAGGCAAACCCTATACATACTAAAAGTATGAAAAATATTGAGTAGGGGGTTGAACTTAACCCCAATAGGTCTGATTTTCAAGATCCCTTGTCTTTATTTAAGCACCAAGTTAAGTAATGAGCACAGAAGAAGGAATAACAAATAGAAACCAGAAATAAACAGCTTCTTTACAAAATATTTTAATTTCTTCATATGCTCTCTAATTTAGAATATTTTAGACAGTACGCATCAACAACAAAGAATCATCCATTGACAGTTTCATAGATAATTGGTTTGATAGTCTTAAGTTTTGGAGTTTGTCCTTCCCTGGGAATATTTTCGACCATTTGAATCTTGCTCCCCTGTATTTTCTGCTGGGTTGCACCCCCTTGGTGCTTGAATAAAAAAATTTTCCAATCAAAAAAAAAAATCAACTACGAACCACAATAAGCACTCTGAAACCATATTTTCAGTTTCCAAATTCTTCTCAAGTATTGTAGAAGTCGCAAAACCCCTTTTCCCTTGTGAAATCTGCTATCTTGTCGGTAAAGTAAGCAAGACAAATAAGGATTCGCAGGCGAAACAGATATTTCCAAAAACATTGTTTCGATAGCATTCATATCAGTTACTAGCTTATTTGTTACCGCCAGAATATTGTGGTGATAGATCTATTGGCCAAAATAAGATCTCACGAGGAAAAAAAAACAACTAACACTATACATGATGATGATCGTTAAGTAATAGAGTGAAGAAGAAGAAGAAATCACCTTAAATTCCCTTCCGAGTTGTGAGTATTTTACAGATCTGAGTCCTGAGATTGATTCCCGGTTGAGTCCCTTGAGCAGGGAAGAAGAGGATGTGAAGCGACAGAGCAAGAATTGAGATCCTTTCCGTATTATGGATGGCTGAGGCCTGGAAACCCTCTTGGCCGCCGAAAAAACCCTAAACGCCATTGTCTTCTTCGGTTCTCCCGCCAACCGCACCTCTGCGTTTCTTCCACAATTTTAATAAGTAACAATAATACGAAGGGCTTTTAAAGAGTTTAACCCAAAGAAAATTTGTTGGGCCAGTCCGACCAATATTCAGCTGGTTAGGCCGGGCCTGATGTTCTACATTTACCTTTATGCTGTTTTTTTTTTTTTTTTTTTTTTTAAATCAGAGAGGACTATTTCTAATTTTCATTCATGAACGCAAAACAATGTGACAGCTTCCTCAATGATAATAGAATTGAGCAAATTGGGAAAATCTTCAAGCCACAACCTATACCCATCCAAAAACTCCCGTGCTGTTTTTAAGGGTCTGTTTGGTATCACTTTTGTTTTTTGTTTTAGTTTTCAAAAAATAGAAAATAGAAACAAAAAATATTGTTTGTTTGTATTTTCTGTTTTGGTTTTTATGAAAACCAAAAACAGGTTTTCAAAATTTTTGAAAACAAGAAAAAAAATGTTTTTAAAAGTTTTAGAAACAGAACTAGTTACACTTATTATAGATTGTACTTTATTTAAGATTTCATATTGCAAATTGCATAGAGATATGAAGACAATGATCAAATATATTTTGGGTTATTATTTTATTTCTTTTTTTTTCTTTCAGTTGATGTTTTCAATGGTGAAACACGGCAAATACTACAGTTATAAAAAATATAGGTGGTGTGGATATATTCCATTATTATGAAAATAAAAGCATAAACACACTCTTTTTTTTCAGTTTTATGTTTTCAACCAAACAAGTTTCAATTTTATATTTTCATTTTATGTTTTATGTTTTTGTTTTTTACTTTTGTTTTCAAAATTTTGGAAGTAATACCAAACACAACCTAAATAAGTCGGTTATCTATTCCTATCTAATCTAAGATAATATAAAAGATATACATATCTAATGTTTTGTCTAACACTAAGACTGTATATATACCAATGAGAACTGTATATATACCAATGAGAGGTGGTTCGACAATCGACTGAGTTAGACATATGTATGCTCAAGATTTGATTCCAACCGTAAACATATTTATGTACAGTATTTAAATAAAAATATTTTGTATATATAAAATTAATATACTTGAGAATGATATATTTTTATGATCATTGGGGATATTTTTTCCCAATAAACAAATGTTTGTTTTTTTAATCAGAATACCAAATTTCAGATAATGCTAAGATTCTGTATTTTTTAAGGATTCTCATTACTAATTAATCTATTGAGTAGATTGCTGCATGGCCACCTAATAGCAGTAACGACAAAGCAACATTGGTAAGTGAAGAGCATGAAAATGACAACCAATTAGTCCTAGTGGAAGACATAACGACAAAGCAACATTGGTAGGTGAAGAGCATGAAAATGACAACCAATCATAGAATACCAATCAGTCCTAGATGGAAGACATCATCTGACTATTACACTTCTCAAGCTTTTAAGTCAATATTACCGTTAACTTTGTAACGTTAGTATCCAACGTTCACCACAGATGTACACACATATAAAGAGCTCTTATCTCATTATTTTTGACAAGCAATTGTACTGTAACAACAATACTTGAGAAATACAAAGACTCTTCTACCTCACGTAGAGAGCAACTACTTGATTTCATTTTTCTTTACCACGGAGTCTTACTTTTACATGTCCTGCTTGCAAGGATAGAGCAGCAGAGCCTTCTCACCGATTTGCAATCGGTGAACTGTGCCATATCACTAGGCAAGAAGTTGCAGGAAGCTAATGTCACCCAAAATGTGTACAATCTTTGCAGTATAAAACTCATGGACTTCACTATTTAAGGTTTGCAACTGGTTCATAGCACTCAATTTACTCCTATCTCATGTCAAGCGACTTACCTTGTGCCAATCTTTGTGATTTATGTATTTACACTGTCGGAATCATCTCGTGAAATCCACCAGTCCAATCTAATGGAGGTAATACTTGAAACCAACTACTTGCATAGTTGCATTGCTTGCTTTCATGACTGTTTTTTGGGTAATAGCTTCACTACCTTTCTTTTTTCCTTTATTTTTTGGCTAGAGTACTTTGGTTGCCTTTTACCAAAGGTGCCTGTGGATGCAACGTGTAACAATCAATCAGGGCTCGATCGGTGTCACTTGTGATCTTAATGGCGATGTTGAAGCTCCTTGGCCCTCTAACTCCTCTATACCTTCTTCCAACTGCTATAAGATCGATTATGCCAATAGACATTAACTTCCCTTTGTCAATCATATTGTCTTTTGACTCTGTTGCAATAAGTTATTTTCCTTTGTTTCTTTGTATTTTCACTTCTATGGCATTTCAGGTATCTAAACTTCAGCACTTCCCCTCAGCTACATCTGCACAAGATGGTATGGACTTCAATTTTCATTACTTTGTTTGTCTTCCCAACCCACTCAGGCCTTTAATATTTATTGGTTGCAGGTCTTGAGACGAAACACTTACACCACTGAGTGCATACTTGGCTTTTTGTTTCTCTAATTTGGGTAATAATGGATGCCATGGCTTCCATCAATTCTTCTGGTCTGATAGAAGAGTCCATATAAACAATAATTTATCAATTCCATCATCTGTATTTATCGTGTCTTCTTATTCATCCGCTACTCTTTCCAGTTTTCAAGGTTTCCAGTAATAAAGTATTGGGCTTGTTTGGGAATGCTGTGAGATGCTGTGAGGTGTGGTGTGGTACTGTGAGTTATAAAACTGTGGTGCTGTGAGGTGAGTTGAAACGTAAAAAGCTGTTTGGCGCATCACTTTTAAAACTGTGGTGCGGTGCGGTGTTGTGAGGTGCGTTTGGCGTATCTAAATTACGGTTATATTAGATGACTAATAATATTAATATAAAATCACTTAAGGTTTACATTGTACATTAATCTAAAATAAAATAATTGACCTAATTTGATTACGTAGGACAATTCAACATACATTGTAAGCATTTGGGAGTGCTGTGAGGTGTGGTAAGGTGCTGTGAGGTAAAAAGCTGTGGTGCTGTGAGGTGAGTTGGAACGCAAAAGCTGTTTGGCGTGCCACAAAAAACTGTGGTGCTGTGAGGTGTGTTGCAACTGAACGCAATGCAAACGTACTGCCAAACACCCACATTGTCTTCTCCCTGTTTTTATGGTGAGCTCGCATTGTCATAGACCCATGCATAGTCATCAACAAGATTTGGTATCAACTATCCAGACCCACTTAAGATCTGATAATGGGCCAGCAATTATTGAGTCGCCCCCCGGTTCCATCTATAATGGGCAAACCAGCAAGCTGCATAAATGTTTTCGGCCCATTTATCCAGTGCTAAATGGGCTAGCTCGTTAGGTGAAAGACTTCAAATCTTCAATGACCCATCCAAGACAATGCTATCAACCCCACAACGATTATTGTTTTCAACGTTTATTCTGAAAATATTATTTCCATTTTATCCCATAATAAATAATATGGAATGTTGAATATTAAGTGGGCCTAATGTATGTTTATAATCAAGAGTTGTGAACAAGTAACATAAATTTGAAGGTAAAATGAGAATCATGTTCTGGGGTATGTAGCATTACTCTTTTCCTATATAAATTTCGCATGTTTCCTCTATTAGTTGTTGTTGGTTGGTGATGAATTGGAACAATGTTGGCTTATACCATATGTAACTTCTATGATCCTCCTATATTATGTTAGTCATACATACACCAACACTCAATTCAATCCCTCTAAACACCCCCTCCCCTCCCCATTGTTGTGGCGCCTTCGAAATCAAAATTTGAAGTTATGGAATCTTCAGCAAAAGATATCAATCAACCTCTGCTTGAATCCAAGTCTCCTTCAATCACAACAAACCCTCACGGATCCACGTCCGACGAGCTCGAAAACATTTTGTCAGACATTATGATACCATTCTCGCGGCGTATGTGGATTGCGACCAGAATTGAATTGAAGCTTCTATTCAAATTGGCTGCGCCTGCTGTCGTTGTTTATATGACCAATTATCTCATGTCCATGTCCACAAATATCTCCTGCGGCCAACTCGGAAACCTCGAGCTTGCTGCGGCCTCACTCGGCACCACTGGCATTCAATTGTTCGCTTATGGTCTCATGGTATGCATATAGAACTCAATACATGAATTGGCAGAGTTGCCAATCTTTGAAAACTATTTGTTATCGACTCAAGTTCAATGAATTGATACAATCACAATGTTTGCCATTTCTAGAATGGGCCTTAATTGGGCCAGTCTAAATTTGGCCTTATCCTATATATAACCACAGCTTTTTTGAAGCCTAGCCCAATACTTCTTTTGCACTCTTTTATTCTCGAGTTTAGTAAAGTAGGGCCCTAATAAAGCTCATAAGGCTTCATGTGTCTATCTGGTACTCTACCACTATGGTAAAGCTTTACGCTAGCTTATAATAAATTAAGGACAGACGATCTATCAAACGTCCCTCATAGAAAAGCTATAAGTTAGTTAATAAGTTTCAAAAAAAAAACTTCAAATTGAATTTTATTTTAGATATTTTTGTCCTTCTTTTTGCTAATATAATATTAAAAATTTAAAATATTAACTTGAAATTTATTTATATTAAATATCTTGTAATTTATACAGTTTAAACTTGAAATAAAATTACTAAAAGTAAAAATCGTAAAATAACAAAGTACAATAATTTATACAATTCACATTTTTTATTAGTATTTATTCTATTTTTTAAACTAAACTTAAATAATTTTTTTCTCAGTTTATAAGATAGTGTCAATTATAAATTTCACCGATCACCTGACAGCTAATAAATTAGCTTATAAGCAATACTAAACTGAGCTTTTATTTAATTTATTGATGTTTGATTTATATTGAACAGCTGGGGATGGGGAGTGCAGTGGAGACTCTATGTGGACAAGCATATGGTGCACAAAAGTACGAAATGTTAGGCATATACCTTCAAAAATCAACAATTCTTCTAACTCTTACTGGAATCCTACTATCAATCATCTACATTTTCTCCAGAAGAGTTTTAATTTTCCTTGGTCAATCCCCAGAGATCGCATCAGCAGCATCAGTCTTCGTCTTCGGCCTTATTCCTCAAATTTTCGCCTCCGCTGCGAACTTCCCGATTCAAAAATTCATGCAAGCACAAAGCATAATGGCTCCAAGTGCATACATATCAGTTGTCACGCTTATAATCCATGTATTCCTAAGTTGGCTCGCTGTGTATAAGCTTGGGTTTGGATTGCTTGGTTCATCACTTGTGTTGAGTATTTCTTGTTGGATTGTTGTGATCGCTCAGTTCGGATATATCGTCAAGAGTGAGAAGTGTAAATACACATGGAGAGGATTTAGTGCGCAAGCCTTCACTGGACTACCTGCATTCTTCAAGTTATCGGCTGCATCGGCAGTGATGCTTTGCTTGGAGACTTGGTATTTCCAACTTCTTGTTCTATTGGCAGGCTTGTTAGAGAATCCTCAGTTGACGTTAGATTCCCTTTCAATCTGGTAAGAATATTTAATTGAACAAGTGTGTCTATTTCTTTGCGATTTTAAGCTTATTAAGGGATTTGGAGGCTCCGCAATTCCCTAGAGTCTACAATTTACATCTAATGGTGCAGAAAAAATGAGATAAGTTTTAAAAATGAAAAAAAATTATTGTCTGATGTGGCGCACCTCCCAAACATTTGAATTCAAATTGTAGACTCTGCAATTTTAAATGAATTACGGAGCCCACACACCCAAGCTTAAGAGGGGTGTAGATTTCCCATCCAAAATGAGAGAAAATCTATTTTGGGACTTTTTTTTTGCATTTTTCATGCTCCAACGAATGCTCCAAATGATACCTGAAATAGGGTTGTGTATCCTGCATATCCCAAATTTAGATTCTTTTCACCATATCCCTAAATTAAAAAAATAATATTTTATTTTTTTTATCCCCTCTCTTAAAAAAACATTATTTTAAAATAGGAGAGGGGATGTACTCCATTTGGGATACAGGGTTGGAGTTGTTGTAACTAAGCTGATCGATTTATGATACTCTTCGTTAAGTGCAGCTTGTCAATTGTGGGATGGGCTTTTATGACAACAGTCGGCTTCAATGCGGCGGCAAGGTGAGTGTGATTATTCCATGTACTTCATAATAGAGACTAATTGCATAAAATCAACAATGTTAATTTTTGAACAATGCAATATGTTTAATTTATTACACAAACTATACTTGTATTTGTAGTTGGGTCCGTAATAATACTACATGTCCATAATTTTGATGTCCATAATTTTGGTCTCCATAATCTAGGAGGCATGAGGAGAAGTGTGGGGGATCATTTAGTATTAAATGATCCCCCACACTTCTCCTCATGCCTCATAGATTATGGACACCAAAATTATGGACACATATCATTTTGAATCAAATTAATGTGGTGTTTATGGATATGAGAATTGCAGTGTGAGAGTTGCGAATGAACTGGGATCTAGGCATCCAAAGTCAGCAGCATTTTCTGTAATAATTGTGAACTCGGTCTCTCTCATAATCTCGATAATCATAGCAATTATAGTGTTCGCATTACGCGATGTCATTAGTTACGCTTTTACAGAAGGTGAAGAGGTGGCTGCTGCCGTATCAGATCTCTGCCCGCTTCTAGCCATCACCATTATCCTGAACTCTGTGCAACCTGTTTTGTCTGGTAAGTAAAAACTAATATTTTAACCAATAATCTAATGGATCACAGCAACTAATATCCTAGTTATCTCAATTGTTGAATTATACACATAGGATTTCATGTGGAGTCCACGAATTCACTTGAATCATGTGTGTACACCTCAACAATTGAGATACCAACTATTGAAATCTTTTCCATTTTCGTATTTTAACACATTATATGATACAAGATTTAAAGTTAATTGCTTTGTTGCCTATATACAAATGAAGGTGTGGCTGTCGGATGTGGATGGCAAGCTTTTGTAGCATATGTTAATGTGGGATGTTACTATTTAGTTGGTATCCCCTTGGGTGTACTTCTTGGTTTTTACTTCAATCTGGGTGCAAAGGTAATTATCAACACAACACTAGCCCCCGTATATCTATATGTGTGTAGGTTGGTGAATGGTGATTGTGTGCTGAATGCAGGGTATATGGTCAGGAATGATTTGTGGTACTTCACTGCAGACCATCATTTTGTTATGGGTAACATTTCGCACAGATTGGAATAAAGAGGTAATATAAGCTGATTTAATTTTATTGGTTTTTCTTTTTGGAGTTAAAGTACCACAATAATAATAGAAATGAAAATGATAAATATCTCAATAGTTAGTATCATAGTAATCACAATTCACAACTGTTAAATTTGTGAGCTCTTCATGTCTCACATGATGCACATAATATTTTAGTATAACGCAATAGTTTGGATAATTAAGATACCATGCAGTCACTGGAATTATTATCGTTACTAAAGTAGAAATTTTAAAAACTTTTTACATAAATTAATCGGTACCCTTATTACAGGTTGAAGCATCTTTGAAGAGATTGGATAGGTGGGAGAGGGAGGACAAGAAGCCACTTTTGAGTTGATTTCTTGCGGTTGCGTATCTCCCGACTCGAGTATTGACCATCAAATGAACACTTATTGATGATGTCAATAAACATAATTTTGTATTTTTACTGTTGTAATAATAAGCATAGAACAAAACATTATTGTGCCATATTTGGGGAAAATGTGGGTCATATATCGGGATATGCAACATTACTCTATATAAACTTCGCATGATTCCTCTATTCGCATGTTTCCTCTATTCGGGTTCCACTATTCGCACGTTCTCTCTATTAGTAGTGGTTGGCTGGTGATGAATTGGAACATTGTTGGCTTATACCATATATAACGTCTATTACCATCCCATATTTAGATTAGACAATGTTAGCTAGACATGCCCCAACATTCAATCCCCCTAACACCCAATTGTTGTGGATTCCAAGCGCCTTCAAAATCAAAATTTCAAGGCATGCAATCCTCAACAAAAGATATCAATCAACCTCTGCTTGATTCCAAGTCTCCTTCAATTACAACAAACCGACCTCATGGATCCACCGACGAGCTCGAAAACATTTTGTCAGACATTACGGTGCCATTCTCGCAGCGTATGTGGATTGCGACCAGAATTGAATCTAAGCTTCTCTTCAAATTGGCTGCGCCTGCTGTCATTGTTTATATGATCAATTATCTCATGTCCATGTCCACAAATATCTCCTGCGGCCAACTCGGAAACCTCGAGCTTGCTGCGTCCTCTCTCGGCAACACTGGCATCCAAATGTTCGCTTATGGTCTCATGGTATGCGTACAAAACTCAATAAATAAATTGCCAGAGTTTCTAGTCTTCGAAAACTATTTGTTATCATCGACTCAAGTTCAATGAATTCATGCAATCTTTCCAATTTCACGTTTGCGCCTTAATTGGGCAGGTCTTAATTTGGGCTTACCCTATATATAACGGCAGCTTTGTTGAAGCCTAGCCCAACAGTTCTTTTGCACGCTCGACTTTAGTAAGTTGGGCCCTGATAAAGCTTATAAGCCTTTATATGTATCTGTTTGGAAAAGCTTATAACCTAGATTATAATTAGTTAGATGCATACACTCTAAATTATAAGTTAGCTTATAAGGTCTAGTAAGCTTCAAAAAAAAAAAGTTAAATAAGTTTTAAATTGAAATTATTTTGATAACAAATAAGCCACATCAAACGGAATTTTTAATTTTTATTTAATTTATTGATGTTTGATTTATATATGAACAGTTGGGAATGGGAAGTGCAGTGGAGACTCTATGTGGACAAGCATATGGTGCACAAAAGTACGAAATGCTAGGCATATACCTTCAAAAATCAACAATTCTTCTAACTCTTACTGGAATCCTACTATCAATCATCTACATTTTCTCCAGAAAAATTTTAATTTTCCTTGGTGAATCCCCAGAGATCGCATCAGCAGCATCAATCTTCGTCTTCGGCCTTATCCCTCAAATTTTTGCGTACGCCGTGAACTTTCCAATTCAAAAATTTATGCAAGCACAAAGCATAATAGCTCCAAGTGCATACATATCAGCTGTCACGCTTATAATCCATGTATTCCTAAGTTGGCTCACTGTGTATAAACTTGGGTTTGGATTGTTAGGTGCATCCCTTGTGTTGAGCTTTTCTTGGTGGATTGTTGTGATAGCTCAGTTCGTATATATTGTTAAGAGTGAGAAGTGTAGATACACATGGAGAGGATTTAGTGCACAAGCCTTCACTGGACTACCTGCGTTCTTCAAGTTATCGGCTGCATCGGCAGTGATGCTTTGCTTGGAGACTTGGTACTTACAACTTCTTGTTCTATTGGCAGGGTTACTAGAGAATCCTCAGTTGGCCTTAGATTCCCTTTCAATCTGGTAAGAATTAACTAAACAAGTCTGTCTATTTCTTTGTGATTTTCAGCTTAAGATTGAGGGGTGTTTATGCAAACAGACCGAATTTTAGGGTTTAGATTGCATATCATCCTATATAGTATATAGAGCTTCTCCAACGGTCCCCAAAATGAGGAAATAACTTTTTTGGAACCGTTTTTTGCATTTTTCATGCTCCAACGGGTACCTCAATTGATACCCTAAAGTAGGATTATGTACCTTGCATACCCTAAATTTGAGTAGCTCTCACCATATTCTAAAGTTTTAAAAATAATATTTTATTTTATCTCATATCCTCTCAGAAAAGCCATTTAAAATAGGGGAGGAGATGTACATTATTTGGATTCGAAATGGTTGGAGTTGCTGTAACTAAGCTGATCCATTTATGATACTCTTCACTAATTGCAGCATGTCAATTGTGGGATGGGCTTTTATGACAATAGTCGGCTTCAATGCAGCGGCAAGGTGAGTGTGATCATTCCATGTACTACTTGATAATAAATCAGAGACTAATTGCATAAAATCAACAATGTTTTTGAACAATGCAATATGTTTAGTTTATTACACAAACTATATTTGTATTTGTAGTTTGGGTCAAATTAATGTGGTGTTTAATTGCAGTGTGAGAGTTGGGAATGAACTGGGATCTAAGCATCCAAAGTCAGCAGCATTTTCTGTAATAGTTGTGAACTCGATCTCTCTCATAATATCGGTAATCGTAGCAATTATATTGTTGACATTACGCGATGTCGTAAGTTACATCTTCACGGAAGGTGAAGAAGTCGCTGCAGCTGTCTCAGATCTCTGCCCGCTTCTAGCTATCACCATTATCCTCAACTCTGTGCAACCTGTTATGTCTGGTAAGTCAAATGCTAATATTTTAACCAATTATATGACACAATATTTAAACTTAATTGCTTTGTTCCGTATGTACAAGTGAAGGTGTGGCTGTTGGATGTGGATGGCAAGCTTTTGTAACAAAAGTTAATGTGGGATGTTACTATTTAGTTGGCATCCCCTTTGGTGTAATTCTTGGTTTTTACTTCAATCTGGGTGCCAAGGTAATTTTCAACACAACACTAGTCCTCACACACACATATATATATGTATGTATGTATTTATAGGTCGGTGAATGGTGATTGTGTGGTGAATGCAGGGGATATGGTCAGGAATGCTTTGTGGGACTGCAATGCAGACCATCATTTTGTTATGGGTAACATTTCGTACAGATTGGAATAAAGAGGTAAATATGAGCTCATCTAATCTTATTGGTTTTTCTTTTTGGGGTTAAAGTAGAAATATCAAAACTTTTTACAGGCATAACGACATAACGTTCTTCAATTAAGAAATTTTAAAAAATTAATTAATTTTTTTCACAGGTTGAAGAATCTTTGAAGAGATTGGATGAGTGGGGGAGGGAGGACAAGAAGCAGCCACTTTTGAGTTG
Source organism: Tripterygium wilfordii (assembly GCF_013401445.1). NCBI lineage: Eukaryota > Viridiplantae > Streptophyta > Magnoliopsida > Celastrales > Celastraceae > Tripterygium > Tripterygium wilfordii. The sequence goes on along the minus strand of NC_052237.1, from coordinate 1,355,024 downwards.
ATTTCTTGCGGTTGTGTTTCTCCTGGACCATCGAATGAACACTTTTTGATGATGTCAATAGACATAATTTTGTATTTTCACTATTGTAATAATAAAACATAGAATAAAACATTGTTCTGCCTATTGGCGGCCCATTTGGCACTTTATGGACTAGAGTATTGACAGATTGGCCGGCCCATTAATATGTGTGTTGGGTAAATACTTTGAAGCCCACCTGGTAGCACGGGTCAATACGGAAATCCCAATGAATGGCCACTAAAAGCCATGCATAAAGTATTGCAAAATGCTGATACAATTTAATGAGCACAAATCTGTTGTGACAAAAGGAACCAGAAGAGCATAAATATTCTACATTACTTCTTCTTACCGGCTTTTCCTTCCTTTCTTCTTACAACTTCATCGGCATATTTCACTCCTTTACCCTTGTATGGTTCAGGGGGTCTCCATTTCCTAATTGAAGCAGCAAACTGACCAATTGCACTCTTATCAAATCCACTAACGGTGATTCTAGTATTCTCTTCAACTTTTACTTGAAGACCATCGGGGATTTCCATCCTAACCGGATGAGAGAACCCGAGATTCAATACCAAATCTTTTCCTTCCAGCATTGCACGATATCCAACGCCAATCAATTGAAGTTTCTTCTCGAACCCTTTAGATACTCCCACCAGCATGTTGTTGGTTAGTGTCCTGCAAATATGATCGCAAGGCATGAGATCGAATCATTTACTGTATAGAACACATTTGGATCCAGTTTAACATCCAAAATATTTGAAATTAAATCAAAAAAAGAGGGGAGACTTTTGAAGAAGTGTAAATGCTAAAAGTCAAGCCTCAAAGAGTTCAGTGATCTTTGTACATAGCTTGGGGGAGGGGTCTTCTCAGCTCATTTCCACGTCTTCCTTGTCTTTGTGGCCCATATATACGCATAAATAAATATTTACACGGGCCACTTCCTTTGACGTTCTTTGTTATCACCTCCCTAGCTAGGGGAAGTCTCCCTACCCGTCACTTCAGGAACACCAAAAAACAGCCAGAATTCCATTGGTCACAGACAAATTCCACCGCCTAGTAGATTTTCCAGTAGCCAAAATTTCCTAAGCATCCAAGTGCCTATTGTGATTTACTTTTATACTCCAGGGCTGAATGGTGCGTCACGTACGGAAAAAGCACTCAACATAGATGCAACATATGTATTAGATGAGTACACACAAATATTGCCATTTCCCTATCTGCTTACACGCCCTCAGATAGAGACACCTTTCAGATGTCTCTGGCGGTGGTAAAGTCGTCTCTTCCAACAACCATGTAGTACTATACTTGACAAACCCACCTCGCTTATTAAAGCAACCATATAGCGAAGACAATAAACACCAAAGGAAAACATACCAATATAGCCCTGTGCCTGAGAAATACTCAGTAGTGCATATGCCCAACAAAGATAGTTCAAGAAAATAAATGATAAAGGCTATATCAGTAACTTTCAGGGTAGTTAAAAACACGTTTCTATTGATAATTTGATATAGCAGATTCATAAGTGTAACTTCAAAAATCTAAGTTACTTGAGGACTTAGAAGAAACCAATTCAACAAGAACAGAGTAATAAAAGGCATTGGGCATATCAAAAAGACTCATGGTTGTACCTGAAAAGCCCATGCATTTGATTGGCCCTTCTAGTTTCTACAGCCTTTCTGACCCTTAGATTTCCAGACTCCTCCTTTTCAAGCTTCACCTCTGATGGATAAGTAATGGAAAGTTCCCCCAAAGGGCCCTTCACTTTCAAATCCCGACCTTCCATTGCTATCGTGACATTTGATGGCACTTCCATGGGCTGTTTCCCTATCCTTGATTCCTTACACTCGATAGTTGTCCTCATGAAACTAACACGGGCAACAGGACCACTGGATACGCAAATGACATTTCCCTCACCAAAAAATAGCGACCTAAAGTTGCTGAAAAACCAAAGGGAAAACAAATAGTCTCAAGTTTCCAAACAAATAGTAGAAAAAAACTGAAAATATCAAGCACATTTTCACTCAGCCGATCTGTCATAATTAATTAATTATGCCAAATGATATTCATTGTGCTCAAAAATCTTCTACTGTTTAGCATCGATAAGTTAAACAGAAGTTCTGACTCTGTTCAGTAATGGAAATATGCACGAATAAAAGAAATTCAAATCTTCAAATTTCTCATAATGTTGCATGACACTGACATTCATTAAAACAACATTTTCCATCGGCAGAACCTGACACAGAGGATGGTTTTAGTTGACTTTTCCTAATTAAGTTATCCTAAAGCTGTGATTGTTTTATCCCTTCTCTTTTCTTCCATATTCTAAGCCAAACAAACAAGGGAAGAACATTTTCTCATAATACTTCTCAACAGCGTGTGATTGTTTCGGAAACATTAAGAAGCTAAATAACCAACACAATCGATTTCTTAACATACTTTCCCTGCTACCAAATATTGAATCGGACAGAAAAAAAACTATTATATGTTGTGAAACAAAACTAATGATTTTACAATCTTAAAAAGGCAAACAATTTACACATTAAAAAAGCACAAACTGGAATACACAAGCAGATATCACATAACATCCAGAACATTTGCAAGCTTTATTTAATATCCTCATAAAGTCAAATATGAAAATGCATTACAGTAGGCTATACAAAAGCTTTTTCTCATCATCAATCATCAACCAGTACCTATTAACACGGAACACAATTAGCCCACGGAGGTACCAGAACAATAACTTTTACTTACTCAGAAAGCAAATTCTGCTTCACATTAACATAGAAAAAAACTGCTACACTGAAAATTCCAGTTTAAGCATAGGAAACAAATATGTATCACAAAACCGATCCAGAAAACATATCTCACGAACATAAACTTCAGTAACTCAGAGTATAGAGGCCAAACTCCAAAAAAAACACGTTAATAAATTAAGCAGGAATTGATACCACTATTGAAGAACTCATAATTGTTGAAAATCTTGAGCTAACTTTGGGTAGGCCAATTGCTGTTGTAGTAACCGTTCCGACTCAACAACAACTTTATAATGTGAAATGTGAATGTTCGAATAAAATAACAAGCCATAGAATTCTAGGGTTTCTACCTGGTTTGAAGAGAAGAGGTGACTGAAGTGGTCATCCTTTAACAGCTTTCACAGCATCAGCCTCGCGTTCGGTACTCAGTACTCACTCGCACGAGAGAGAAGGAGAGTAATGTATTCGCTATCTATCCGAAACGACTGTTATCCGCTGGGATTCGCCGATGAAGGAAAGACATTTTACATGAAATTATTGAAATGCCCCTCTTCTTTTCTGGACATTTATACCCTTGTCTATTTCGACACAGAGAATGAACACCCGAGGGCCCAAGCCCACAACTAAAAACCATCAAGGCCGGTCCACTGGACCAGCTACGGCCCATTTTTCTAGATCACGAGAAAGCCCATTAACGGACTAAAAAGGCAAGAGCACTTCCAAATGGTTGTATTTCTAATGGCCCAACAAACATAAATATTGAATCCCACCTCTAAACTCAAACACGTATACAATCACAATAGAAAAATACAAATTCCTATACATTATTCATTCCCACCTAATATGGAGGCCAACAACATCTCATGCCTTCACAACAAAACAACATCTCATGCCTTCATAACAAAACTACGCCAAAACACAAAATCTCAATACAATCACATTAACAAAAGACGTCTCCCAATACAATCACATCAACAACATACATTATTCATTCCCATCCAATATGGAAACCAACAACATCTCATGCTTTCATGTTGTCCACAACAAAACTATATCAAAACACAAAATCTCAATACAACCACATCAACGTCTCCCAATACAATCATATCAACAACACATAAAATCCCATACTTTTTTTTGACCCAGCAAAAATAGCACGTGCTCTAAACAAACGAAGTTGTTAAAGACTGCTCTGTTAATCCGGCATCACGTTCTTTTCCGTCGCGTGATCAACACAAGCCTCGACGGCGGCCGGGAGCATTTTTTTTTTTTGTTGGTAAGTGGCCGGGAGCATCTCTGTTAAGCCAAACGAGGCTTTAGTTTCCGTCCACATTCCACAGTTATATCCAGATGGTCCATTTATGTCATTGGTAGTTTCTTCTTTTTGGAGCAAATTGCAATGCTTTTGGTTCCATTCCAAATAATCAAAGTGTGATTCTCGTTTCGAAATTTCAACATCACTGGGTCTATCCTCTATTTATACGTCCTTTCATGTGCTTCCAATAATTCAATGACCTCACCTAATCTTATTCATTGTTGGTGTCTACATCGACTAAGATTGGCAATGAAAGCATTCTTTTTTCTCAGCTTTGTGTCTTCTACTTTTGCGTGGCCAATAATTTGCTTGGAATCTAGCCTGGGTGCCTTCTATTTGTTTGTTTAAAACATCATTTCCGGCTTTTCACACCCATGAAACCCCATAGCTTGAAACAAGCGATTTCTTTCATTGTTGAGGATTTTAATGTTACTGGGTCGATACTCTTCAACCATGAAACAGAGAGTGATTCTGAATTTGACGATTTTGTTCTGGGTTTTTCTTTACGGCTCTGTGTACTGCCAGAGGCCTGCTGTCGTTAACCTTGGTGCCATCTTTACTTTTGATTCGGTTATTGGCAGAGCAGCTAAGACAGCAATTGAAGCTGCAGTGGCTGATGTTAATGCCGACCCTAGAGTTCTCGGTGGGACAAAACTGAATTTGATCATGGAGGATGCGAATTGCAGTGCCTTCTTCGGTGCCATTAGAGGTACATTAAAAACTTCTGTTTTCGAAGAGTTCGGTGGATATTCATATTTGGTCTTTCTGGTTTATAATGCCAATTTTGCAGTTTGTGGAGGATGTGATTTAGCAATTTTATAATAGAACGTTTGGACTTTTACATTTTTTACTCTTTATGTTTTGATTTTTACACAATTGTGATAAACCTACGTTTTTTATACTATTTTTTATCAGCTTTTCGGGTTATTGAGAAAGAGGTAGTGGCCATAATTGGCCCACAGTCTTCTGGAATTGCTCATATGATTTCTGAGATTGCAAATGCTGTTCAAGTACCTCTTCTTTCGTTTGCTGCAACTGATCCAACTCTGTCTGCTCTTCAATTTCCCTTCTTTCTACGAACTACGCAAAGTGACGCCCATCAAATGGCTGCCATGGCTGATTTAATTGATTACTACGGGTGGAAAGAAGTCATTGCCATCTTTGTGGATGATTATTATGGGAGAAATGGCATCTCTGCTTTGGAGAATGAGCTTGAGAAGAAAATGTCAAAGATCTTACATAAATTGCCTTTGCCTGTCTGGTTCGATGACAGCCTAATCGTCGATTTCCTCAATCAATCTAAATCACTCAGTCCTCGTGTTTATGTTGTTCATGTTAATCCTGACCCAGGATTAAGAATCTTTACCATAGCCAAGAACCTTCAAATGATGACCGGCAACTATGTTTGGCTAACATCAGATTGGCTTTCGACCACTCTGGATTCTTTATATCCCAAGAAACCAAAGTCACTGAATCTTCTCCACGGAGTAGTTGGGCTTCGTCCTCATATTCCAAAGTCTAGGCAGACTTCGGCTTTTGTTTACCGTTGGAAGGAAATGCTGCACAAGGCTTTAATCACTACTGAGCTGAATGTGTATGGACTTTATGCATATGATACAGTTTGGACAATTGCCTATTCAATTGAAAAGTTCATCAAGGAATTTGGCAATGTTTCGTTTTCATTAAATGATATGTCAGTTGATACAAGATCAACTGATAAGCTGCTGGGGAAACTCAAAGTTTTTGATGGCGGCACTCTTCTACATAAAAAAATAATGGAGATAAACTTCACTGGTTTAACCGGTCAAGTTCACTTTGATCAAGATAGAAACGTTGTTGGTTATGGTTATGATGTAATTAATATAGACCAGATGGCCATCCGTACAGTCGGTTACTGGACAAGTCTTTCTGGGTTTTCATATGTACCCCAAGAGATTTACAAAGAGGATAGAGGGATCTATAATTTCCACATGGATCAGAAACTTAACAATGTTACGTGGCCTAGTGGAAAGACGGAAACACCACGTGGTTGGGTGATTGCTGATAATGGTAGACCATTGATAATAGGAGTGCCAAAAAGAGTCAGTTTTACTGAATTTGCGATGGAAATGCCTGACAGCCATAAAATCCAAGGATACTGTATTGATATATTCACTGAGTCATTAAAATTAGTCCCGTATGATGTTCCTTACAGGTTCGAGTCATTTGGGGATGGTCATTCCAACCCCAGTTATGACAAGCTTGTGCAAATGGTTGCAGATAATGTAAGTATATCCCATACCTCAGTTTTTCCTGTTATACACAGTTAATCTTCATTTTCGGTTAATATTTTTGTGCCATTATATATGTTTAATTTTGTGTTAAGACAACCTATGAATACATTACAAGTATATTGAGAGTCTGTTGTAGACACTAAACATGGCAAGGACTGTCCAAGAGATTCCATTTGCAGAAAATGACTCTGTCCATATAGAGAAGTTCACCCATTTATAGAGTGATCAAACTGTCTATTTTAAGCTGTTCTATTAACAATGTAATTGATTTTATCATTATTTTTTTTTGTGCAACTTGCCCAAGAAAGTCCTCGCCGTGATGAACTAAACTTGGAATTATGAGGAGAAGGCAGAAATATAATTATGTGGGTAATTCTTTTAAATTTTTTGGGATCAGGTATTTGATTTAGCTGTTGGGGATATTGCAATAACAACAAACAGGACAAAGTTTGTGGATTTTTCTCAGCCTTATGCTGCTACTGGTCTTGTTGTTGTGGCTCCAATCGACAAGTCAGAACCAAATGCTTGGGTGTTTCTCCAACCATTTACAACAGAGATGTGGTTCACCATTGGGGCTGCTTTTGTGATAATTGGAGTGGTCATTTGGATTCTAGAACATCGGGTCAATACAGACTTTCGAGGTCCTCCTAGGAGGCAGTTTGCAACAATATTTCTGTGAGTCTTCTCTGAACAATGCCTACTTCATTCATTCTCATCCTAATTTACCTTTCGAGTGTGTATTCATGGTAAAATAACTATATGTTTTAAATTAGTCTAGTCTTTCATTTGGTGAAACAAATATTTTCCCAAGATAAAGAATGTCTTACCTCATCCAGTCCTTCATGTTGCAGGTTCAGCTTCTCAACACTGTATAAGAAAAACAGTAAGGCATACCTTGCCTTTTTAACATATAATGCTGCTAAATTTTTTTTTCTCCTTTTACTAAGTTTTACATCAATTAAATATTAGTTATTGGATTGGTCTGAGGCTACCTGGGGCTTGGGAATACAGTTTCTTCGTTGTGGCCAACAGCTATGGCTGGAATGTTTGAACTATATGAATATGCAGAAAATTTCTATTTTTTTTTTACTATATTTAACATAAGTTGTACTCATCCTTGCAGTTTAAATTGAACTAAGTTTGTTTATAGGTGATAATCCGAAGTTAACTTCATTTATCCTTCCTTTTTTGTTTACTGTGCATCCTTAATTGGTGTGAGGTGGAATTAGCAGGCCATGATGTACTTGAACGTGTAACTCTTCGCCTCTTAGGAATTATTTAACTCATCTGATGTGTGGGTTGAAGCCCCTTCAGATAGTCGTGGGTGTACGGACGGAATCATAATGTTCGACTGTTGAGCGCACTGCAATGCTCAGCCAGGACTACATTGTGCTCAATTGAAAACTAACCTCCTTGCATCATGCAAAAGTGCTAGAAATAACATTATTTTCATGATATTATTTCCCTATTAAAAGAAAAGAATTTAGCAATGTTGCTTTTCCTACTTTGATTATGTTGAAAAGCTTTGATGAATTTTCATTTTGTCTTTTCTTCAATTGAATCACAGAAGAAACACCATTAAGTCCCTTGGGAAGAATGGTTATGGTGGTCTGGCTTTTTGTATTGATGGTGATAACATCGAGCTACACAGCAAATTTGACTTCAATCCTCACAGTTCAGCAGCTTTCTTCGCCAATCACTGGGATTGACAGCTTAATTGCTAGTAATTTGCCTATTGGGTTCCAAGTAGGGTCTTTTGCTTATAGCTATCTCACAGAAGACCTTTACATTCACAAGTCAAGACTTGTTCCCTTGGGATCTCCAGAAGAGTATGAAAGAGCTCTACGTCGTGGGCCAAGTGATGGAGGGGTGGCAGCTATCGTGGAAGAACTTCCGTACGTGCGGTTGTTTCTGTCAAACCAAAGTGATTTTGGGATCACAGGTCAATCATTTACAAAAAGCGGATGGGGATTTGTAAGTTGCTTCATCTACCAAATGCATTCAAATATATTTTGCCCATGTTCATTATGCACAACATATGCAAGAATGTTAAAAAGGTTTTTGGTGAAATTCATCATCTCATATTTTTGTTCACTGCCCTATATCAGGCTTTTCAGAGAGATTCGTTACTTGCTGTCGATATCTCCACTGCAATTCTGAAACTTTCCGAGAATGGAAAGCTTCAGAGTCTCCAGGAGAAGTGGTTTTGCAAGATGGGTTGCCCTGAAGAGAGGAGGCAGGACGCGGAGCCTGAGAAACTCCAGTTGATCAGCTTCTGGGGACTATATCTTTTATGCGGTTGCTTTGCTCTCTCTACACTTTTATTGTTTCTACTGCGAGCAATTTGGCAATTTGTTCGATACAAACGAAAGCAGAAGAAGGACCCTTCCCCTTCTTCCTCCTCGCCTTCATCCAGAACTCGTCATTCTCAACCCATTCACAACTTTATTGACTTCATTGACAAGAAGGAAGAAACTATCAAGAAAATGTTTACTCGGCATGAGAATCGACAACCTCAACCTGAACCTGGGACAACTGCAACAAGATGATAGATATTAGTATTGGTCAGATGAAAATTGGGACGTAATCTGGTTTACCATAGTATAGCATGCAAATGCTAAAATGTACTGAATTATAATGGATGGTTGATGGATTCATTCATGTATATCAATCATATAATTGTTAACTGCTTGTTCTTATATTGAGACCTAGGTGCACACCCATTCTGGGTTGAAATGTTATTGAAATACTGTTGCAGTTGTGATTATGGTTCTTGTTAAGAATAGAAGAATTTACTCTATGGTTCACTTCTGCTAGAGAATGTCAGAATGAGATCCCATTAAGGCTGATCAATTTTTGGGCCTAAGCCCAATAAGTAGGCCTGGTTTCAATTTTTTTCTTTTCAAAACAAGTAGAACGACAAGTAGCCCATTAAAAATTGGGTAAGCCCAAAATTTTTACTTGGTGGGTCAGGCCCGATTCGTTAATTCCTAAACTAATTTTGGTGGACACGTCACCATGCAGTCCGTTTAATCGACAGTCGAGATTACGTGTTTTTCATCCAGGAAAAAAAATAGTGGAATTTCGGTTCCAATCACAGGCATTGGATATCTTACAATAGGATCGAAATAATAAAATTCCATTTGCATTGATGAGCCTTGATGTTCTTATAGTAGTAAAATATTTTGTTATGTTTCCTTTCTTTTTTCTTGGTGTTAATAGATATGTTTCCTTATTCAGTGAGAATGCCAACAAAGATTCCATAATTGGAAATTAAAAACAGGGTAATTGATTAGTTATTAATAATTTAACATAAACAAAAAAAAAATTGGATAGACATCAACTTATTATGTCTCCTTAATTGTTCACTGAGATTGCCAACATGATAATTGATTACTTATTCACAATTAACATTAACATGTTGTAATATGGTAAGTTAATAACATCAACAATTGGATATACATGAACTTAATATTTTTCTTTTTATCAAAATAACACCAACAAATATTTCCATGTCAAGTGTTGATGCCAATCCCATATCCCATAACCTAATGAGTATAATTGGATGGTTAGATTGTAATTAGGGAGGAATTATCTCCATATTAATAGACCCTAATTATTGGATTTGAATCTTTAGGTAAGTCGCATTACTTAATTAGTATCGGTTTTAAAGAAGATTACTAAGACCGTTACCATTACAGTTTTACCGACCTTTTGAATTTTAAATTCAAAATGTAACGGTTTTTTGTATCCGCGAATATGTTAAGTATATCATATTCCCGCGTAAAGAATATTGTTATATGATAATTAACTAAAGTACTAAACACAATATCTAAATCAAATAATTCGCTCTCACACTTAATCTAATAGACGTGACCTAATATAAGAAAAACAGTAAATTTAGTAATGGTGAGCAGAATATAGAGGGGGAAAATCAGTTTAGACTAGCACAAACCACTAAAATTTCACTTAAATTCCTCAAAATGCCCATGGTGTGAAACGAGTTAAACACATACAAGAGCCGGCAATCTAAGACTTTTTGGTTCGTAAGGGTAAAAAATATATATATATATAAATGAAGTTCCAAAAATACCCTCGCAACGGAACCTACCATATGAGCAGAAACTCAAGCTGGCATTCATTTTTATGGCCAAATAGCTTATTGAGGCCATCCCTTCCAGTGCATACACTAAAAAACTCTGCCCAAGAAAATGACTCAATTCAACCTTTCTCGCTCAATCCGGTCCCGTGTCGTCTTCCTCCGGAAATTCCTCATTCGCTTCTGGAACCATGTTCTCATGTGTTCCATCGGAAAGCCGGTTCAATACAGAGTCCTGCCTCCTTCTCAGTCGCCTTCGCCTTCTATAACTCCGTCACCATCCTCGGTGGACCTTGAGAGCGGAGAGCCACCGATGAACGTGGCGCCATTGTGTCATAATGATGACATTGACTCAGATTTGATTTCGCTGAAGATCAGCCTCTTAGGCGATAGCCAGATTGGAAAAACAAGTTTCTTGGTTCGTAATCAATACGAATTTTGCTTCTTCCTTGGTTTTCAATTTTTCTTAAGAACTATTAGAATTTGAAATCGAGAGATCGTATGTGTGTTTTTCAAGCTTACGTATAAGTTTTATTGGGGAATGGATATTGCAGGAGAAGTACGTAGAGGATCCCAACCAACAAAAAAAGATGGGCTCGAAGAAGAATGGTTTGACGTCGATGGACAAGACATTGTTTGTCAAAAGTGTTCGTATTTCTTACAGTATCTGGGAACTTCAAGGTACGTATATACGTGTGTGTGTATATATATGTTTGTGTATTAACTGAATGTTGTAACGTTATTAATTTCCATGACGATTTAAGTTCAAATTTACCCTAATTTGACATATTTGATTGTTTGTTTGTTTGTGGATGAAGATGACAGTAGGTCTGTGGAACGAATGGCTATTGCTTGTCAGGATTCTGTGGCTATTTTGTTCATGTTTGATCTATCTAGTCGGCGAACATTGAATAGGTACCTTCCATAATCAATTTTTACTTAAAATTAATATGAACTCAAGGCTCTTTTATTCTTTATTTATCTCCTAAAATTGCGAGTTATGCCTCATTTCTCTTGTATTTATCTCCTAAACTTATGGGATCTAACTAGTAGTAATACACTAATGTTGCCCCCAGTTGGAAATTTGTACAAATGAAACATTATCTCGTAGACGGATGTAATTTTAGTTAACGTAATCAATTGAATGTATATTTTGGTTTATACTATTTTAATTAACTTACAATTTTATTCAACTGCAGTGTTATACGCTGGTATCAAGAAGCAACGAAATGGAATCAGGTTAGCTATCTACATTCCAGTTCCTACGTCGTTTAAGGATAAATGTAGAGTATATCATAGATTTTGATTTTGATTCTTAGTAATTGATTCATTCTGTGCCATATCAATACCATTCCCCACCTTCACCATAGTTTTTCCACATACATATACATACATACATACATACATACATATATATATATATATGTTTATTTTTCAAATATTAGCAGATATTCATATTTAGTGGTGGTCACATAATGCATTACTTTTTTTGGTTGTCTTTGTAGAGGGCAATTCTCATTCTAATAGGGACCAAGTTTGACGAATTCATCCAACTCCCAATTGATTTGCAATGGACAATTGCCAGCCAGGTAGATTTTCTTTAATTTTTTTGCCAAAAAAAAACACTTGGTATTAGATTTGTCAATTTATCTAATAATAACTGCAGGACTGCTGAACTGGTAGTTCGTAAACTTGAAAGACACATGTTAGAATTGTGGAAGAAGAATGTTGACCTCAAATAGGACAAGCGCCCGGAAGCCCACTGCTCAACTGGCTAGGGAGGTGCATTCCTGCCTAGTTGGGCGAGGTTGAGCGGACGAGGACCCTTATAGTCGATTATTGTAGTGGCTATCAAGATATTCAGTCTCCTAATTAAATTTAAAAACTTATGTGGATCTCACAATGATAAATAGAATAACGTTTGTGATTAAAATTACAGTGACTTCTACTACGGAAACCCTTAACCTGGGTTGAAGTTCTGTGGACAGTGTTTCTGGGTATTGTGTTGAAGTGCGTGTGAGTGTATTGTGTGATTGCATGCGTATAAACAGTAGAAATAGAGCTTAAGCTTTTTCTTCTTCCTTAACACAAATATGGGAAAGAATCATTGTTTTCTGAACGCAAATGATGTCTTTCTTCTTTGACATTCACAAACTGAGCAGTTTGCTACATTCATTGAACTGTGACAGGCTAGAGCATATGCAAAGGCTATGAATGCTACTCTCTTCTTCTCAAGTGCTACCTACAACATTAACGTGAACAAGATCTTCAAGTTCATTACTGCCAAGCTCTTTGACCTCCCATGGACTGTGGAGCGCAATCTCACCATTGGAGAGCCCATTATCGATTTCTAGTCCCTTTTCCATACAGCTTAAAATAGCTGTTAAACTCAGGTCAACCGCTCACTGGACTAGCTAGTAACATTTTATTCCAGTGATCTTTCGAGTTGTTTGGTCAGAATATTTGGTGGAATAAAGCAGAGATAGACAACATGGATTTTCAACTAAACTTTTTTATTTTCTGCTTAAAGCGTATTCATAAAACTGCAGAAACACAGAAGTTAACAGGATGCGTAGATGATGCTTGTGATAAGCAACTCACAGGAGACTTTGAGGTTTGTTTGATTTAAACTATGTTGTTACAAACAAAAAAGTAGAGAATATCAGCAGGGTGCAAAAATCGTACATTTGCATAAGCTCAAGCTTTCTTCTTTCTAGCCAATTTTGATCTCCTGCCAATTGTGGCAGATCCAGAAGTGGCCTTTGCAGATGGTGGCATCAGCCCACGCAGAATCGCCAAAACACCACATCCAAGGAAAGGCAAATAAGTGAACAGCATCTTATCAGAAGCCTTACCTGACCCTGTCACCTCTGCCAATACAGCAGCCTGAGACCCATCAAAATAGCAATGCAAACACTTGATTAGTTGATTAGATCTGTGAAATAAAGAATTAAGAGACATCAGAGGAACCAAATTAGGAAACTTTTAATTACCATTGAAGTAAAAGAAGAATTGCCATAGATCAAACAGGTGGTGGGCAACCAAGACTTGGCACCCAAAATCCCGTATAAATTGAGCAGCGTGAGAGGCCACTGGAAGAGCAGCTCTAACCAGATGAGACCGATAAAGAAATTGGGTTTCTCAATGAAGAGATAGTCGCCAAATTCGCGGGTGTACCATTGCTTGAGATTGATCAGATGGTCAGGGAAGAGATCGCGAGGAAGACATGTCTGCGCGTCTATTAAAGGCGCGGCCAAAGCAATTGTCAAAAACAAGGGGAAGAGAACGATGTCTAGTAGCTTCACTAGGGCGAACATTTCTTGATCCAGAGTACAGTGTCTCTCTGTTTTCTCGTTTTTCTTCTTTGTTAATTGACGAATCTACAGAGTCATCTGTCTAGATCTGGAGGCTGTTGAAAATTAAAATCAAACCGTAATTCGTGAACGAGGAAACGTCAAACAAAAATGGGCTTTATTTTGGGCTGAAAACCAAAATATATTAGTTGGCATCTCAGTTATCTGGGCTTCAGAAAGTTAGGTCTAGATACAAATGGGCTTTCTTTTGGGCAGAAAAGCACGTCGTTTATGACTTTATGTGGCAGTTCAGTGGACTAACCAACTAAGCTTTGGAAGGTTGGTCTGCACTGGGCCTCTCCGTGGACTGGGCTTTGGAATGTTGGGCCTAAGTTGGGCTGAGAGCCTGAGACTAATGAGGCAGTCTGGTTTTAGGGAAGTTTAAGTCACACCCCGATTTTTATTTAGTGTACCCCGACTTTGTTGACTTTGTCTTTTTTTAATACCTATGCTCTTTACACCTCATCCACTCACCATCTCTTTCTTCTTCTTCACGAACACCCACGACCAACCATGGTGTCGTCATCGTCCGAATACCAATCCGGTAACTAGTACCACCAAATTGAAGCACAAACTAAACCCAACCAACCTCGATGAGTTTCATCCACCATAACCACCGAAATCACTAGGGGTGTGCATCGGTCGGTCGGTTCGGTTATGGACATATTTTTAACCTAACCAAATTTTTTCGGTTAATTTCATCCATTTAACCGAACCATCATTTTTTAGACGGTTAACCATCGGTTCGGTTAACCTAAAATTTCGGTTTGAATTTCGGTCGGTTCGGTTAATTCCAAATATTTTGAGTCAGAGTCAAAGTCAAAGCCCAAAGCTAAAACACAAAAACCTTATATTTTGGGCCAAAGCCCAAACGCCATTGATTTTTTTAGATCAATGGCCCAGAATTATAGTACATAAATATATTTTAATAAATAATAATGACATATTAATAAATAATCTCATCTTTTAATCATTTTATCATTTATCACCTAATCAATAATAAATAATAGCATATCGTACAACATGATCTTTTAATCATTTATTATATATTTATATTTATTATATATTTATATTATGTGGAAAGTGTTACTAATTTAGCATATAATATGATTTATAATGTTAGAGTTTAGGATTTATAATTTTAGGGTTTCAATTTATAACTATATTATAGTTAATAGGGTTTAGGGTTTACATTCATAAAGTTTTATAGGGTTTAGGGTTCCCATTTAAAAAAAAAACAAAAGGTTTAAGGTTTTATAGTGTTAGAGTTTAGGGTTTATATTATTAGGGTATAATTTTATAGGTTTAGTGTTTTATCGGTTAGGGTTTAAGTTTATAACATGACTATAGTTATATAGTTAATAGGGTTTAGGGTTTACATTCATAAGGTTTTATAGGGTTTAGGGTTCCCATTTTAAAAAAAACAAAAGGTTTAAGGTTTTATAGTGTTAGAGTTTAGAGTTTATATTATTATAGTATAATTTTATAGGTTTAGTGTTTTATCGGTTAGGTTTAAGTTTATAACATGACTATAGTTATATAGTTAATAGGGTTTAAGATTTACATTCATAAGGTTTTATAGGGTTTAGGGTTCCCATTTAAAAAAAACAAAAGATTTAAGGTTTTATATTATTGGGACCTTTAACCTTAGGATTTAGGGTTTAATGGTTTATAGTATTTGTTTTGTCATATTATTAATTTCATCATCATATTTAATGATGATAAATATAAATATATAATATATTGAAGGTATTACTCTACATGGTAAGTTACTAAGTTGGTACTTGATAACATGAATTAATACTTATTAATTGATGTATATTATATTTATTTTGAATTTTTTATATGAGTATTAGTAGATTTTTTTTAGAAGAATATAAGTATGAAATTATTAATATGTGGAAAATTAATAACATAATTATATATTTATAAGAATAATCATATATATATATACACATATTATTACATATTTATATAATATCATATATTTTCGGACAATTTGGCTACTATTGTAAGTTTGTGTCACAGTTTCGCGCAAGCTCAAGTTATGCTAGCTCTACCCATATAAGAAAGCTTCCCATCCATGGCGTACATGTTACTGTATGAACTGAGATAGCAAGTTGTAAAGTTAATTATAGAGGATTATGCTTTTCGGAATCTGCAACGGGTGAGTAATGTGATTGATCGGTACAACTGATACTGTATTAAGCATGAATTAGAAGACTATCTATGGTAAACTGACGTGTGTTTGAAACCCTTTAGTTAGTGTAGCTTGTGTTTCTGTTGAATGCTTATGTAAATGTGATAGAATTTTTCCGCAGGAACTTATTTTTCAATATGTCGGCTACCTGATATCTTAGGGTAAAACTGATTTTTCTGTTGTGAAAAACAGTGAATGTTTGGAACTGCAACCTAATAGACATCTGAAAGGAATCAGTAAACTTCATTGTTGAGGTTGCTTCATGTGACCTTAACGCCATGGATTCAAACAACTGAAATTCTGAAACAAACTCTCCACAGTGGGGTTATGGTTGTCTACATTTTTTCTCCCCAAGGAGCCTTGTGCAGAGTAGATTGTTCCCTTTCTTCCTTCATGGTGAAGCAGTAATTTTATTTCCATCGACGCTGTTGTTGGTAGTAATTAGATTGGCTATTACTTTTTTCCCCGTACTCTGTTTTAATTCTTTTCTGGAGTAATTCTCTTTGTTTGTTTTTTAGGCTTGTTTTGAAGGGAACCCATTTAAGACTATTCCAGGACCATTCAAACTATTCTGGCAATGCATGCGATCTAAGCCTGGGTATGTTCCAATCCTTTATGGTTTGATTTAGTTTATTTCTCCAATAAGTTATAGGAATTTTCTTGGCTTGAACGATTTGCATTAGGAAGAGTTGCCTTTTTTTGTTGAAAAGTTTTGGAAAGAAGGTTAAGTAACATTATTAAATTATCGTGAATTCTTGCTGCTAATGAGGATACAAAAATTACATAAAATTAACCAAAGTTGCCTTGTTTATCTTTTTTCGAACTCTTTCCTTTCTCCTGCTTGCTAGGGCATGAATCCTTCTGTGGCAAATAAAATTGGCATGGTCTGTTGGATGTCCAAACCAATCCTGTTCATCCTTTCTTGCCCTTGCTACTACCAACAAATTGGATATCATACCAATTTTGGTAGACCAAGCAGTGGCCTTTCCAGACGGTGGCATCAGCCCATGCAAAATCCCCAAAACACCAAGAAGGTACGGCGAATAAGTCATCAGCATCTTATCAGAAGCCTTGCCTGACCCTTTCACCTCTGCTAATACAGCAGCCTGAGAGAAAAATTTAAACTTCAGATAAGCCAAGTTGCTACAAGAAACATTTCAGTGTCCTAATACAGAAGTTTGATATGTTCATCTCTTTTCAAATTCTTTTCTTACACCTTGTTGCTAGGGTATGAAATCTGTTGCAATTAAAATCGGCATGGTCTGTTCTTTGAGTGTCTTCTTTCTAAAAAGTGCATAGGAACTTCTTGGTTTTCTACGAATGGATCACTTATACATTAGGTATTTGTAGCTGCTGCTTGTTTGTAAACTCTCTCTCTCGTTGTGCTGGGAGGAGCCAACAAAGCCGTTCTACTATCTGCAGTTTGATCCTCCAAAGAGAGAGGTGAAACTTGAATGACTCAACTTCCTTGATGCTTTTAGGACTTCTCTTTTTTCCTTTTCTGGATCGTCATGATCTTTAGTTTTGGTTTTATGCCACTATAACATTGTTCGGTTTTGCACACTGCTTTTATTCTGTCCTTTGTAGCAAATCGGCATCGTTTGCGGTAGGGGTCAGCTTATAATCATTAAAAAAAAGGGCTTAATTGGGCCTTAATTACAAGTGTTTCATTTGATGAATGTGGGCTTTGGGCCTTTGGTAATTTAGTGGGTTTTACTTTTAAGGGGCATGTTAACCCAATAACCCATGGGGTAGGCTGAATTGGTTCCTGCATTTCATGTAAACCCATGGATTGTAGCCATTGCACCTGGGTTGCGCCCAAAGGAAGAGATTACCATGATATTAAAAAAAAATTAAGGTGCATGTTTGTAAAATATTATCTCATTAATATTAGGTTAAATCTCTAATGTGTCGGTTGAATGTTTTTCATTGTCAACATGTTCTTCATGCTGGTAATTCTATTGCCCTCTCATTAGCTCATATGGCTAAGAATGGGGGTAGAAAGACAATTTGGCGGGGTGGATATCCATTGGAAATTGCATCCCTCATTGAAAGGGATCGTTGTTAAGATTTGTAATCCTTATTTCTGTTAATGGATTTTTTTTTTCCTCAAAAAAAAATTATATCATTAATCAACCAACATGTTACCTTAAATGTATAACTTAATCAATAAGCATTGAACATTAAAAATTATAAATGAACCAGACAGGTGGTTCGATTGGATTAGGCATGTGTGTTCAAGATTCAATTTCAATGAGAAGCAAATTTATCACTATTTCAAAAAATATATATAAACGAAGAAACCCGAAGAGCACCAAACATAAAGAAATCAGTCCATTTCTTCAAAAGTTCATAAATTTCTCAAAAAGGGAATCATGTCTACACCCACTGGTGTGCTCCAATAACAAAAACAAAAGCTAGGTAAACCACAAAAAAGGATTGAAACTGCATCCTCCCAATCTTATCTTCCCTCTTCTTATTCTTCATCAGTCCATATTGCCTGCAAGAATTCAACAGCGAAGTATGTG
Source organism: Tripterygium wilfordii (assembly GCF_013401445.1). Lineage (NCBI taxonomy): Eukaryota > Viridiplantae > Streptophyta > Magnoliopsida > Celastrales > Celastraceae > Tripterygium > Tripterygium wilfordii. Next base: position 1,336,488 of record NC_052237.1, on the reverse strand, counting down.
AATGAGTTGCCTAGTGATTCAAACTTGTTAAAGCAACAAGTCTTGCATGTTGTCATGCATTAGCAATATCTTCTATCTTCTCAAATAAGCAACAGTAATAAGATTGATTTGAACTTACCAATAACTGAAATTCAAAGCTCATTCATCCTCGCTTGACATGGAAGCCTTCGAAGATCTTTTCGATTGTTGACTCAATCAAATTGTTAATATTAGCAATTGAATTAAAATGACATTCTCCTGAAGAAACCAGTGAACTAACCAAAATCTGAAACCCAATGGTGATGAGGGATCCACCTCCATCACTTCCTCCACTACTCCCATCGGAGAAGATAGCAAACCCAGAAGGCAGAAGGGGCATCTTGTAAGGGTCTCCCCCGTCGCGCACTGTTTTCATCTCAGCCATATCAACCGGGGCATAGACAATAAAAGAACTCGTTCGGTCACTGCATGTCTCTTCCAAAACCAGTATGTTTGTCTGGCTTGAATTGGAATGCTACAAATTCCATGAACGATAGGTTAATTAATCAAATTGATTAGCTAATCAATCATGTTTAAACACTAAATTTGGATATTTGTACGTACATCCAATCGAAGTAGAGACACTCCATTGCCCGTACCCCTGCCGGTGGCAATGCGTGCCATTTCCTCCACACTTGCTCCATTTGATAAGATATCCCACTACAATATTAGCAAACGAACATATAAGTAGTATTAGGCATAATAGTTTCACAATTTGCATGCGATGCAAGTTATGTGAATTCAGAAATTAATGATGTGGAGATTAGACATGCAAGCTTATATATGTATATATATACACCTCACTACGGGAGTTCTTGTCGCGGAGGAAATCGTAAACCCTTTTCGGTGTGACAGGAATGTGAAAGAATGTTGCGGCGCATAAAACAAGCCCAGAAGGTTTTCCTGGATCATCTACAGTACTCTTTTGGACTGTGACCCTTACATTATCAATAACGAGACATTGAGAAGTACTAATACTGCACACTCCAGTACAGAAGCTAGCCATCATTCGCTCCGCGAGCTTCAGCATGCCCTTCCTCCCATCTTCACTTGTCATCGCTGTTTCATCTCCAAATTCAATGAAGAATTAGTAAAATGATACAAATCAAGTATCAGAGATTAATTAAGTTTATTACCAGAGACATCACTATCAGGAAGATTAATGTTTGTTGTCATGAGGATACTTGCAAGGCGTTCCGAGTGTCGATCTAGCGTAGCTACCCAGTGTTTGGCCACGAATACATGGCCAGAGCTGAGAAGCTGTTTGTACAGATCGTCAACACCTTCATCTAATTCTTGCACTTCAACATGTTCAACCCATGTAACCTAAACAATAGAATTCCATAATTATATTACAATGAAGAGTAAAAAATCGATAGTTCGAATATACTATATACCTTTGAGTAGCCACTGGTCATTTCTTGAATCAAACAGCCGGATGGCCTTCTATGGCACCTTGAAATTGGACTCTCCAGGGATACATCCACAACAGCCCAAGTTCCATCTTCATGTTTTTTACAGTACCTTAGGAAGTAACTCTCTCGAGTTGGTACAAATGGTGTAGGAACCTGATATTCTGCTGTCATCTACAAAAACAAAAACAAAAAAAGGTAATATTTACACATATAATGTGCATATATATACGTATGATTATTCTGATACTTGGTTTTTTAATTATCAATAACCATGTTAAAATAAGTCCTGTTGATGAATAATTCCAAGGCATAAATTAAATCAAGATCCATGTTAAAAACCTAACTATTTGTATATATGTAAGTTAATAAATCTGAAAAATTCTAGATCACAGTAATTTCATATATATATTAATACATATATAATAAAGATCTATACATATATATATGTGTGATTATTCTCATATTTAGTTTTTCAATTGATCAAAAAAACTCTAGATTCAAGTCCAGCATCTTCAAATTTTCGAATCAATATATATATGTCAAGATCTATATGAACACCTAATTATACGTTACAAAGTAAATTGAAAACAAGTTATTAAATGATATATAACGACAACTATTAAAACTATATGTTTAAGAGCTAGATATGAAATTCTGGATCAGTATATATATTATATACCACTTGCAACGCTCCATTGTAACTTTCCTCTTCTTCTCCTTTTGATATTATCTCCAAAGTCAGTGGGTTACTGACCATGCTAACAAACACAGTTGACCACTGATTCTGAAATCAAAATCACAAAATAAAATAAATTAATCAATTAGTCCTCATCCCAGTTCATTAGTCACACCCACCCAAAGTAAAAAAAAAAAACCCTAATTTCTCACCAAAATTAAACAAAACCTTACCACATCCATTAGAATCTCAACAAGGCTATTGCGTTTCATCATCACAACAGTATTTCCCCTTGAAGCCTCACGCTTAATCAAAGCATTAGGCTCCGAGCCGATCCGGTTAGGAAAAGCCTTAACGTACTCATCTTCATTGAGCGCAGGGCCTGAACCATCAAGGCTAGTGATCCACAATGGCTCACCTGTTTGAGCCATTTTGATTAGCTCCTCCATGGCTTCGAAAGCCAAATTGAACATCTTCGCATGCTTATCTGGATTTGCAGCTTCTCCACCTGCCATTGTTGGCCGTTACAAACACAGGTTAAGATCAATTGGAAGGCAACGAGATGAAGAAATTGTAAGTTGTTATGTTATCACAACAGGCTTTGGCAACCTATATATATATATAGTGATATACACACACTTTGCAGCAGTAGTGGGGCATTTGTCCAAATAGCTGGATTCTCTCAATGCCAATCCCAAACCCTGCTTTAGGCGCGTGTGGAGTACGCTAAATATATATTATTATATTCCTTTAATGGATTTTATTCTCTTTAAAATGAAAATAAAATAGTTCAAATAAAATGTTATTTGCTTACGAAACTACCAAAATAATTTCTTTATTTGTAACTTATAGGAATACTCACTTTCATAACAATGATCAGCATTTTCATCATCAAAGTTTTATCCTAAACTGATTACATGAATTTACAAGAGATTAAACCGGCATTCTTGGTCGGCCTCCTTTCTTTTCAAAATGGATTATATATATAGACATATGCATATGAATTTTCTTAATTTAAAAATCTCGTCTAATATATTTTTGAGATTTTTTAGCTATTGAGTATTATTTATAAATTTAATTTTATCGCTCGTGTGAAACAAAATATTTTTAGCGCGTGAATGCAGTTAAGTTTTAATGACGAAGTGTGAATTTTTTTTTAATTTAGCATATCCAACTCTTCTCTTCTCATGTTAATTAAATTGCGATCAAGGTTTTTTTTACCTATTTCATCTCATTCATCGATTTCATTATAATTGCACGCGTGAGATAAACAATTCTGTTTGACGAGTGAATAACCACTAAATTCTATAATTTAAGCGTCAAAGTTTCTCAATATATGCAACTTGTATTTGAATTTTCGGTAAAAATCGTTACCTTACATTGTTGGATTTAGCGGGACTTACATTTAAGATTATATAATTCCTACAATTTTTTTAAACATAATTGATCTCAAGTTGGTAGTGACATATTTTGCCAATTCGAAGTTTATAATCATGCATATTTCAACATGATATATCACTACTGTTGTATGCAAAATTTCTCCAAAACCCTAATTGTCCCCCATCAAGCATACCCTTTGAAAAACACCACTAATAATGTTTCATTTTGTATGATTTTAAAGGGCCATAAAGAATAAAGAATTGGAATCCAATTGGACCAAAGTCGTAAATTACAGGGTAGAGGCGCGTGCAATACACCTGAAATTGAAATGCTGTGATCATAATAATGTCCTCAACAAATTCTCAATCCAATTAATATATTTCCCTATGTACAGTGAGATTGACATCCGCCTATGTATGGAAATTTGTTTAATGTTAAATTGTTCTTATCTTCTCTCCTACTCACTATCCCTAAATATGGATGTGTCATAATTAATTCATCCAGAAGAGACTACACGTTTTTCGTGTAGTGAGAACATTAATATTAAACGAGCAATGCTTCATACCCAAATTTAAATCATCCAACCTCCAATACTATGACAGGTGTGATAGTCATTTATGAATTCTCTCAAAACACACATCTATTTTATCCCAAATTAATTTGAAGTATTATTAGTTGTTAAGTGGACTCTACATGTGTATTTATGATAAATGACTATTTAACATGTCACATAGATTTTAAGATAAAATGAGGGGGTCATGTAATAGAGATTACTCATCATTGAATATAAATACATATGTATAACCCATTTTACATCCAATACTCCAGATAAAAAAAGAGTTGCAAATTGGGTCTCAAACTCTCTTTCACGCAATGAAATTCCGTGTATATAAGGCTCAAATTAGAAGTTGAGCTTGCTTGGAATCTTGGATAGAGTAGGAGCTCGGTTTTTGGGATCCAATCGAGCGTCGGCCCAAACTCGTATTTGCTTTGAGTAGCTCGGTTTTTGGGCTCCAATCGAGTTCGTCCCAAACTCGCATTTCGACTGGCCATAATTATTTTCGAACAACGCTTAAATCAGTAGCAAGGCCCAACTGTTTTCACGCGAGACTCTTCCCGAAATGGCAAAGGCGTTATTAGTGTCCCCGTTGAAGGACCACATGAGAAACTAAAAGTGACCCGCGAAACCAGTTAATAGACATCTATTGGCACTTTTGACTTGAGACTTGAGAGGGAGGGAAAATTATTTTTGGATCTGCATCTCTCTCCTCCGCGATCTGGTTAGGGATCTCCTTGAAATTCTTGGATCTTAATTTATTTTGCGAATTATGCCTAATTTTCTTGAATTTGATTTTAGGTGCGCCGCGCGTGAAGGGGAAGAACTCTTTCACTCCGGATCTGCTTCTCTCTCCTCGGTGATCTGGTAGGGTTTTTCCCTTAAATTCTCGCATCTTTTTTCGTTTTAGTTTTTTTGGTTGAATTGATTCTTGGTCGGTTGAATTAGATGTTATGCATACAAACGAGGAGGAGAAAACTCGCTCTCCGTGATTCTTTTTTCGTTTTAGTTTTTTTGGTCGCTCTCTCGCCTCCGTGATTTCGTTAGGTTTTTGATTTCCTTATATTTCTTAAAATCCTAACCTCTTTTGGTTGAATTTCCGCTTAAGCGGTTGAATTTGATGTTAGGCGCGCAAAAGAGAAGGACAAAACTATTCTCTCCCATCGGTGATCTGGTTAGGGTTTAGATTTCCTTAATTTTCCTTAAAATCTAGCGATTTGGCAGGGAGAGACACGGACAGGTAGAGAAAATCGGCGAGAAATCTCTCTAGGTTCGTTTCTCTTCTCTCTCTTTCGCAAATGGATTACTCTCGGCAATCTCTGATCCCTAACCTTCCCCACTCTTCTTCCTCAGCGAGACTTTCTCTTTCGCTCTTAGCTGTGGACTCATGGCGGTTGCGTGTCTTGGCCTTGTAAATTGTAACATGCAAGTTTCTATAGTATTTTTTCGTATATCTCTTATTTTTCTGAGATGGACACCTAATTAGGTTAGGTTAGATCTATGAGTAGTTTTTTGGATTCAAATCTGTTTCTAGTTCTATCTGTGCAAATGCTTACGAGCTTGTGTCGTTCAGTGAATGTTGTTGATTACTTGGTTTACGAGTTCTTTTATAGAATAAATGCATAGACACTTTCATTTTTATATTAATGGTGCCCATCCTCTTTGTTGAAAAGATGTAACCAAAATTCTCTTAGGTTATGAATTGGGGTGAATTTCGCTGTTCAAGAACTTTCTGTAGTTGAAAGATCTGGTTTGTTAGACATTCATTAGTGATTGAACTCTGTTGCTGTGACTTTGTGATGTTATGTGTGACTTATTCAGTTATTTGAAATGTTAACTAGCCATTGCTATGTTTTAATGGTTAAAGATGGGAATCTATTGAACTATCGTCTTTGGCTAATTATTCTTTCTTACCATGTAGTTATAGTTCTTTGCTTTTTTGATATACGTGAAGTCTTGAACCTATTTGCTTTCATGCACATAGTTTTAACTTTGTGATAGTTTTGACCTTGCATCTGATCATCAATTGATTATACGAAAAGAAACAGCTGGTCAAATGGTTCAAATTGTTGTGATGCTTATGGGTAAAATGATTTGCACAATCCCAACTGTTACTTCAATTATCGTTCTTGTTTTTTTTTTGAATAGAAAAAATTTATTCAAGCACCAAAGGGGAGCAACCCACAACTACATCAAGGATGAGCAGTTAATAAGATCAAAAACATTTCTAGGGAAAGACAGACTCCAGAATTTTAGACAATCAAACCAGTTTTCAATAAAAAAGTCTAGGGAGGAATCCTTATTTTCAAAGATTCTGTTGTTCCTTTCTTTCCAAATCAGCCACATAACAATACATCCTTGAATTCTGTTGGATTTTTTATTGCATATTTGCCCTCTGATATTTGTTTTCTAGAAATTTCCATAAACATTTTCGTTAGGTTTTCTTTTCCAGATTGACCATACATTTTACAAGAGGATCTCATCTGCTTTGGAGCAAATCAAGGTATTGTACTTGGTTGGCATACTCTGCTGAGATGATTACTAATGTTGTTTTCTGCCTATTTGAGGCAGTTAAGGTTTGAGTACAAACTCAGCCTGGTTTTGCTAGGAGTGTTGTGAACAGACTTCCCAACTTTTTCTGTGAGATTGCAATTATGTTACTTATATGTGATATGTTTTTCAAGTTCTACTAATTTTTTTAGGTTCTACAAAGGCCTTGTTCCTCTCGTGTTGCGTTTGATTCCATGTATGTTGCAAATTTTTTCTGTTATATATTCATTTATTTGTGGATGCTGTTAATAGCAATATTTGTCTCCTGATGTGTAATACTTTTAAGTGTTGCTTATGTTTTTTTTTTTTTTCAAATGTGATTCCATCATCTACAATATGCTTCTTCTACTGTGTGTATTAGTATATTTTAAAATGTTTTTTAGAAGCATGTAGTTTTTGAACTTAGTGCTGCTTTGTTACATAAGAGTGATGAATGCATTTTTTATTTGTTTTGAATTAGTATAGTGCAAAATGGCGACACTCAAGACCCTCTCCAAAGTGATTCGTTTACAAAGCTAGAACTAGCTACTATTCAGTAACCTGTAGTTGCACTTTGCCCTATAGTAACTAACTAACTACCAAAAAATACGAAAGCTGGTGAAATTTGTTGCTAGGTATAAATCTGTGTGTCTATACCAGAAGCATATAATGTTTTTTTTTTTGTAAATGTAATGGTTCAGCTTGAGTAGTCCCTTGTGCTTCTCAATGAATTGATTATTCTTTTGTTGTTTGAAATTTTCTTCTATACTCGGAAGCTGAGAAACAGCGAGCAGGTGTCTACAACATTCGTGATTCATCCCAGTGCTTATGACTTTTGTTCATGTTTATCATATAAGGACTCGGTTATGTTGTGATCCTCTCCTTGTTGTGTCAGGTAACATGTTATTCCTCTGTCCGTACTGTGCCTCAATATGCATTGTAGTTTCTTTGACTTTACTGTGCTGGATACTGTTTAGTTTGTCAATTGTATGCAATCTTTATTTTAATAGGCATGGTTACTGCAACCTCTAGAGTTTGGCGATAGCCTTATAATAAGTCGAGAGGTATTAGAGTCCACATATAGCATTGGGTTCCTCCTCTTCTTGTTTCCCCTTTCCTCATTCTCATCCTTTTCTTATCGGTAAATTGGTTTTGTTGGACATTTGTCATGCTGGGGCTAAGATTTCAAATTTACCTACTCAGGGCCTACATCTTTTATGTCTTGATGTGGAATATGAATTTCTTAAGCTAGGTTTTGAGCGAGGTTTGAGTTCAAGAATATGGTCATTCTTACGGCTATGCCAAGTGTCACATGGACAGAAGTTTCAATTGGGTTTCTGTTGGTCCTCTGTATTCTCCATGCACCTTGTTCAAATTAGCAACTTGCTCTGCATGGTCTGTGCTGCTAGATTACTCGATTATAGGGAGAGGAAAAAAGGGCTTTGTTTTCAAGCAACACGGATTCTTGCTACATATAACTTTATGTGTGAGATGCCGTTTGCTTGAATAGTAATATTTATTTGGTAATGCGCTTACTCTGTGTTCGGCCATTTTCTTCAGGTGTAAGCTATAACCTGTTCTCTATCCATGATATGCTAGTTCTAGTTGTTGCTTGTAATTCTATGATAGAATACCCTCTGACGGCATACAAGTTCATATAATTTGAGAAAATTTAGGGCTGATATGCATGCATGCTATCCCTAACCAAAGGACCCATGGAGCAGACGTCCCCTTTTGTATTGTGAGCTTTCTGGAAATTCACAATTCCTTCTCTGTTTTCTTATTTACTCTTACAGGTGCTCAGCGGGGTATCCATGATGCATTCCAAGTTTTTGCGGGTCTGTAAGTTTTTTCCCACATTGACAATTATTTAGTTTTTATGGTTTACTTTTGACCTTAATTAATCCACGAACTTCACTTCTCAAATCGGCTGTGACCAATTAATTGCGCAAGAATTTATCTGGACGAATTAATTAACATTAATGAGCACAAACAAATTACTTAGAGAATTCATGCCCTCCAGGCGTGGTACTAATGCCCAACTTAAGTTGTTTTATATCAATATGTTTTGAACCAAGGAAAATGATAATGAGCACTCCTAGGGCACTACATTAGGATAAAATTTGGAATATGAAAAAATGTATTTGAAGTTTAAAAAAATTTAGGTGAGACACTTATTATGATATCTTATAGTCAATTTTTAATCGGTGCTTTCAGGTCAATCGTTATGAATACCTTAAATCTTAAATCTTAAACTAAATAGTTGAGTTAAGGCCAGAGAAACTGAGTAATCACACATTAAATATGCCGAGTACTAAGCCCTCGGTTCTGAGGACCAATGGATATCGTCTTCGGCAGAACTTAATTTGTTGAAATTAAGCATTTGATAGGGCTCGAGAAACAGATTGGTATATCGCCCAACGTAGGTAAGGTTAAATCTCAACTAATTGTTTTAAGCCCGTCCATGTATCGGATATGGGCTTTTGTCCCGACTAATTTGGGCCACTTACGAATTGGGCATCAGTTAAAACCCAACAGACATAAGCTATTCCCCAAACCTGTTGGGCCGCGAAATTGGGACTTAGTTATAGGCAACCAAAATGATGAGTTTATGGTCCAACACTTTTGGGGTTAGGCATCAATTAAATCCAAAAAGATTTGGCTTGTCCTTAGATAAAGCTTAACAAAAATACAAGTGTCATTGGGCTAAATATTTACGAATTTGGGCTTCAGATAAAGCCTAAGCCCACGTACTTAGGAAATGGGGTCTCAAATTAATGCCAACATAAAGTTACGGCCTATATGCTTACAAAATTGGGCCTCAAATAAAGCCCAATAAAAAGATTCAGGCCTATTGGGCCAAATATTTACAAAATGGGCCTAATTGAAGCCTAACAAAAAGTTACAGCCCAATTACCCACTTGTCTACTCTCGCAAAGGAGGATGATTCCATTGGGAAAGCAACCCATTGGTTTTGTGGCCATTTGAGGCCCAACAAATAGGTACGGGCCTATTGGGCCCAATATTTACAAATTGGGCCTAATTGAACCCAACAAAAAGTTACTGCCCAATTTGAGGCCCAACGAATAGATACAGGCCTATTGGGCCAAATACAAATTTGGGCCCCAAATAAAGCCAGACCCAGAGATGCGGGCCTCGGGGCCTGTACAAAAAGTTACTAGCCCAATTTGAGGCCCAACAAAAAAGATAATGGCTTATTAGTCCAAATACTTCAAAGGTTGGGATTCAAATAAAGCCCAACAACAAGATATAGACCTATCGGGCCAAAGACTTCCCAATGTATGGGCCTATTGAGCCAAAGATAAAACCAAACGAAAAGACATGGGCTGTTGACCAAACCGATTGGGCCAAACATTCCTAAATTTAGCTGCAATTAAAGCCCAACCGAATGTTATTTACTTTGGCCCAACATACGCAGCCCACCTCCAAATTAAGTTCAGTGATAATAGGCTTTCGACCGACCTCATTATATTTACTAGTGACTTCGGCTAGAGCCAGTTAATTTAAATGAGTCCATTACGGGCCTCAGATAAAGCCGACAGAAAAGATATGGGCTTCGGCCCATCAAGCAAAGGCAGAATAAAGTTCAGTGACAATGGGCTTTCAGCCGAGCTCATTATATTTATTCTTTAGACACTTCGGCTCGAACCAGTTCATTAAAATGAGCCCATTACAAACATATCCGGGCCACAATAAATGCACTTAGCTTAATCAAATTAAGTTTGATTAAGCCCAACAAACCTGTGATTGCAAATAACAACGAATGGTTCCACCCATTCATTGCCATCAAATGAACCACGCAAATTCTTCAAGTCAAAACTTTGTTATATTCAAAACTTCAGAAATAAAAGGATGGCAATAATAAAATTAAATAGAAAAAACAAAACTCTTAACATTGATTAATTAACCTATTTCAAGAAGGATCAAGCTATTCTGTGATCCTGTCAAATTGCTAGTAATATTGGCATGAACAAACCTCCAACCTCAAACCTAAACCCTGACAATGCAGAAGATGTATATAATGCAAAAGAAACACTCTTCAAACATAAAAGTATCACAGGTATTGCAAAGGAATTTATTTGAATTTCTAGATGACAGATAACTACAAAAAAATCTTCCATAACACCTCAAATGCGGGAAGCCTTCAAGTTTAAAAGGACAATGCCAGAGATCCCCAAAAGTCCCCCAAATCTATGTGGCATTAAAATAACCATTGATGAAAAACACACATGTAGGACCCACTTCACATCCAACACTCCACATTAAATGGGGGACTTTTGGGGATCACATTTTGGGGGTCTCAAGCATTATTCTTCTAACAATAAAGTGCCATGTGCATAGATTTATCAGCTGGTATTTGGTATGGAGTATTTCTGTAATGCTATATGGTAAAATAAGTGCTATAGCAATTGACTCGAGAGAAAAACTGGGAAGAAAGGAGCAACAAAGGAAAACACAACAGGTATTATTCCTGTTGTTTCAAAATAAGTTACTCAGATTTCAATTTATAAGAACACAAAAATGTTTATAACGTATATAAATAAAGGATATTAGCTTTTCTGGGGAAAAATGTTTGCAAGAAAGTTTATATAAAACTTATTCCAGTGGTTTACATATACGGATATACCCATGAAAATTTTAGCAGATTGAAAACTTTTATGTAGCATTATACAAAAACTTGCAGAAAATTATTTTGCATCTTCCTAGTCCTCAAATTATTCCAAAAATTATACCATCTCTATGTGCTGAAATAACTTGACATCACTTTGCACAATAACTATCATAATTTACGAAAAATGGCCTGGAGTATAGTTACAGCATCTACTGTCACTAATAGTTAATTTTTAAAGAAGGTCGAGGTAATACCTCAAACTTTGCTTCCACTATCTGCTTCAATTCTCTAAGTACTCCTGCGCTATGCGCTCATCAGAACCATCAAAAAGAGACAGGAAAAATAAAAGTTAACTTTTAAAGAACGTCATAGTAATACCTCAGACTTTCCTTCCTACTTTCTGCTTCAATTCTAAGTACTCGTCAATCTATATGTGCTCATCTGTAGCATCACAAAAAAGAGACAGTAAAACTAGAAGTTCGATTTTAACTCAAAAATCAGTCATAGAATTATTTATTAAGACTGATACTTGAAGTTAAAACCGAACCTCAGCCACTTGCAAAAGGCTTCCTCTTCTCAAACCAAAAGAAACACAGCAATGACAACATATAAGCCAAATGTAAGCAGTAATTGAAACGTAACGGTTTCACAACATTGCTTGAAAAAATAATTCAAGTTACTTGGATATAAATCAAAACAACAAAAAGAAAAAGAAAAAGGTCAAAATCTAAATATCACCAATAGCAAACCACACTCCACACATTTACAAGAATCAAAAACCACTGAAATTGGAGTTAAAATTAAAGTCACAGACTGAGAATTCAATATTATCATATCAAACACAGGATACGAGACCCAAAGACAAAAGACAAAAGCTATGATGCATTTTGCATTAAAGGGTGCATGAAGAACAAGGAAAAATATGTGAATTGCACAATGCACGGCCTGATCAGTGAAAGATAACGCACAAGAATTTCGATACTGAAACCAAGAAATCAATGGCTTGTTAAAATATTGAGGCAATAAGCAGCACAACTTCAAAAAGTCACTGCAACATATTCTAAACGCTAATTGGACAACCAATAGGTGAGATCTTCAAGTACACACAAATTCTGAACAACTAAATTCATCCAAGCTTCATAACTGAAGAGAATTTAGGCTGTCTTTACAAACCAAGAGTTTTGTATGTATGTATTTCAAAAAAATTAACAAATGAATCCAGTAAGAAGTTCAAGATCAATCACTAAATAGCCGAGCTCATAAACACTTTTACGTGCAAAACCAAGAGAATACGATACAGATTTAAATTGCGTAACATATGCAAATACAAGAAACATGTTGAAACCGAGGAAGGAGCAAGACCAACCATAGGTCTAACCTAATTACGAATCCAAATTAGGAACGACCGGCAACAAACAAGAACAGGAAAAAAACACAATAAAGTACAAAAATGTTACCAGATCTGCAGTGAAGCTAAAACTTGGCATATCAAATAAAATATGCATATTAGGATGGAAAAGGATTTAGCACTCAATATGCTAGAAGCCTAGAACAAAGTTAATAATTAGCATACCAAATGCAAGTACACTTCCTCATGTAAGATTGAATCTCTTGATCAAGTTCTGAACCTATGAATCAAGAAATCATGCCGGCTAAAATGGTCAAGCATACATATCACAAGATAAACATCACGTTAAAGGAGATGAGAATTCTGTAAATAATTAACGTTATATATTTTTGAAAAGGCAAAAAAAAAATCAGTATTATTGACCTCAGCAAGGAAAATGTTGATATCTGTTGAGTATTAGTGTCAGCAAACAATCACATAAGCAAATTACTATAAAGGAGCCTTATGCGTTAAATTGTGATCAGAGAGGAGAGCAAATATAATCAAGTCAAGCTAGGGCAAGTAGCACATCGATCATACAACTACAGCAATCAATCTTACAAAAATTTAGAATCAAGCACAAGAAATATCAAATTACCTTTTAACTACCATAAATACGATTTAGATTCAACTAATTTTTCAATTAAAAGACTGAAGTACGGCGTGAGTACATATCTAAACATAAACTATGCACTAATTGATCCAATCATCCATGAAAGAAACACATCGACAATAAAAAACTGCGGAATTAATTTCCTTCCAATAACTGAGAAATAAAATTTTAAGTATCAATATTCAGAAAAAAATATCATTATCATGATAATGAACAAGTTATCAGAAAACGACCTTGACGCGTTCGCGAGTCGATCTGCGAGACCATCGGTTCTTTCTGCATCTCTCCTCTTTGTGATTCGACGATCTGGATATTGAGGTTCGAGGATGTTGGAGATTAAGGGTAAGTAGAGAAGGGAGGGGAGATTATGCCGAGCTCGCGATTAGGGCTTCACGCTAGGGCAGCTCGAAGAGATACAATTGAAGGAATATATGAGAAACAAAAAGTGACACGGGCAATCAGTCTTACGAGGTAATTAATTAAACCGCCAATAACCTCTAGACGTGATTAAGACATCTATTCGAAATTTTGAATTGAGAGATATCCAAGTTAACCCCACACCCACCCGCTTACCTATCAAAAATTTTTAGTTAAGCCCAATATCACAATACTACTTTCGTTTGCATTCCAACCATGGGCCTTAATAGGCTCACTTTCAGCCCAATATAATAGTCTCCGTTTGGGGGAGCTTTAGTCACACCCTGATATTTATTACAGACACCCCAGATTAATAGCAACCCAATTTTTTTAAGATTTTACTAATAACACCAAAAGTACATAAAATATCATATATTTTAGAAACACATCCCAATGAATAAAACAGAACTTGAAACAAAAAAAAAAATGCTGAAACACCTTGGACTAGGATTCCATACCAGTGAGAACCAACTCTTCCACCTTCTGGCTTTGGATTCAGAAGTGAGACTATTTACGATCTTTTGGTTCGCGTACTACCCTATTTGTAGAAGGGTTGGTGAGAATTTGAATGAAGCATCAACGAAGAGTGACAAAGATTTAGGTTGGAGAAATGGATGCATTTGATTCCAGGTTTTTCAAGCACTAGACGATAATAAGACAAAAAAATGCAGTGCACTCCAGCCTTTTGTGCCTGTACATGATTTAAGTGCACTCCAACCTCATCGTAGTTCACTCCATCTGGACTGGGTGAAGTGGTGAACTAGATGGAGGGTTTCAAGCTCATCTGATAACACGAGAGATGTTGGGTCGGTGGCTAATGCGTTGTCGATGCTTACTTCTACTTGAACGCCATGGATTGGAGAAGTTGCTTAGCGACGGCGAGGGAGGGGAGGGAGTTGTCAGATATTTGGGTGAATGAGTTTTAGGGTTGGTGTTTGTGGAGGAGGCAAACAAAGTCTTGGGCCTCAGAAGACTGGGGTGGGAAGAGCTCATGCCCAAAAAAATACAAGGTCAAAGCAAAGTCAACGTAAGTCGGGGTGTGGTTAATAAATGTCGGGGTATGACTAAAGTTTCCCCTCTGTTTAAGTTGATGCAGAAGTCAGAACTGTGAACTACATTCCACAACGGAGAAGGTGGGTTATACGACGGCCCAAAAGAGCGTGGAGTGATTATTGAAGGGTTGTATTCTCCCACACATTTATTGACAAAATTGTGATCATTAAGTCATTAACAGTTAATTAATGTGATTTGTGTTTAAATGCAGAAATGTTTTTTTTATTCGGTTTCTCCTTAAACCGTTAAGCCCAACATAATATTCCCACCGATAGGCCCAATTAATATTATTGAGTCCACTCTCAAGCGATGATCAGCAAAAAGTCTACGTATTGGGTAACTTTCAATTTTTATGTAAACAAAAATATCAACTCACATAGATAGAAGTATAGAACTGCTAATTAATTATTTTTTATTATTAATTTATGCGTACCAACTACCAAGGGTCGAAGACCAGTAGTGCATTCTCATTTTAGTGTTACACAATAAATATATCATTAATCACCCTACACATCAATGTAAAATATTCTCAATAACTAAAATTGAAACACGCATTAAATAATTATAAAAAAAAACCCAAAAAAAACCACCCATAATAAAACAAATCCACTTGAAAAGTACTGAAGTTGGATCGGGGAAAAAAGGAAACAAATGTATGCTAGCTAGCAGTTGTAATAATTTCCACCAACCGTTGCTTCAAAACATACAAAACAACAACTGAAGAAGGAAAAAAAAAGGGTTTGATAGTACTAAAATTCCTTCTTGCACACAAGAACCCCTAACTAGAAAGTTAAAACATCCTTTGTTGTGTTGAAGTCAATTCCCGAACCTCTAATCCCCTGCACACATATGATGACATGTGCAGGACAGAATTCTGCCCCAAAACACTCATAAACCATGACTTAATCATAAGGATCATGTAAGGTGCGCTCTTGACTTCTACTCTTCTCAAAACTCATCTTCTTCCCTCTTTTTTATTCTTCAGTCGATAGTTTCTGCACCAAAAAATAAATAAAAGAAATCAGTCATATACTCGTATGTATGAGCAAAAGAAGCAGATGTGAACACAATTACCGATAACAATATTAGCTTACATAACATAGGATTGAAAAGTTCATGCATTCTCGCATGACAAAGAAGCCTTGATCCTCTCCACAGTGCAAGCAATCAAGTTGTTGACAGTAGCAACAGAGCCCAGAGAGAGTTTTGCTGTTGGAACAGAATCAACCAAAATCTGAAACGCGACAGTTAGCAGAGAACCACCAGAACCAGCCTCACCACCTATGGTTTCTCCATTGATAGCAGTAGTTGAGTCGGGGAAAATTGCGAATCCCGAAGGGAGAAGGGCCACGTAATCCGGGTCTCCACCGTTGAGAACCACGTTCATTGCAACAATATCAACCGGTGCATAGATGACAAATGAAGCTGTTGGATCAGTGCAACTCTCTTGTAAAATCAGCATGTTGCTCTGGCTTGAATTTGCACTCTGTTAAAGCATGGGATGAAGTTGAATAGATCATGAGAGAAAAACTAAATCATATTTTGACTATTCAATTCAAACATACGTACATTTACTCGAAGTAGAGACACACAGTTGCCAGTATCCCGGCCATTGGCAATGTGTGCCATTTCTTGAACTACTCCACCATTTGATAAAATGTCCCACTACAATAGAAACCGACATGCAAATTATCAGATTCGTCTCACAACATAAGAATTTCAGTGAATATAAACTATCCTATCGTCACATAAAGCTCACCATCAACATAAAGCTTGTTTCCAATTCAGATTTCTTAAATTGAAAGGTTATACCTCACTACGGGAATTCTCATCGCGAAGGAAATCAAAGACTCCCTTTGGTGGAACAGAAAGCCAGAAGGAAGTTGCAGCACTTAGAACAATCCCTGGAGGCCTTCCGGGATCATCTACACTCTTTCGGGTCATGACCCTAACATCGTCAGCTCCGGTGCCAGATAAAGTTGTCCATGTGTGAGCAGTGGAGGCACTGACTCCTGCACAAAAGCTAATAGCCATCCTCTCTGCCAACTTCAACATACTCTTCCTGCCATCTTGATTTGTGATAACTGTTGCATCAATAAATTTAAGAAGTTAATATAAATTCTAGGTTCCGAATTATATGTTGTCATTAATGAAGAAAGAAACTAAAGACATTACCTCCAACATCACCGGTGGGAATGTTTGTCGCCATTACACTTGCAAGCCTTTCGCACTGTCGATCCAGTGTAGCCACCCAACGTTTTGCACCAAAGGCGTGCCCTGAGCTAACTAGTTGCTTGTATAAATTGTGGACACCTTTATCTTCCACTTCTACATGTTCAACCCACATAACCTAGATCATAGAGTTCCATCACGGGGGAATTGGATTTAGCATTTTAATTAGGGCTTCATTTGATAGTTCATTAATAAAAAAAAAAAAAATTAATGTACCTTTGAGTATCCATTAGGCATTTCTTGAATCAAGCAACCGGATGGCCTCCTTCGGCACCTTGAAATTGGACTGGGGCGTATATTGTCCAAGGATACATCGACGACTGCCCAAGTTCCATCTTGATGTTGCTTACAATACCTTACAAAGTAACTATCACGAGTTGGAACAAGCGGTGTAGGAAGTTGAAATTCTGCTGTCATCTGGAAAATCAACATATCAATTAATGTTAATGTTCATAGAAAGATGAATTTTAGATAGTTATCATAGTCAGATTCATCAATTGAACCAATTCTTCAAGGGTTCGATTGTATACCGGTGCTGCCCTTCGATTTTGTGATCAACAGTTGAATTACATTCACCATATTAATGCTATTCATAGCATATACATATGTTAACAAATGTTAATAAACACTGCATATATAATGTAATTAATTTATTATTCTAGATTACCACTTGCAAGGCTCCATTGTAATTCCCTGCAACTCCCGTTGACAGCACCTCCAATGTCATGGCTCTTGAGACAATGCCAGAGAACACAGTTGACCACTGACTCTAAAATTATCACAAAATCGAATGACAAACAATTAGGCCTCTTTTATTTAGCATTTAACATTTATCCTTCAAGAAACCCTAAATGTTAGATGGATTAATTAGTGAAACCTTACCACATCCATTAGAATCTCGACAAGGCTAATGTGGTTCATTATAACAACAGCAGTTTCTCTCGATGCCTCATATCTGAAACCAGTAGGTTTCGGGCCAATCCCCCGAGGAAATGTCCTAAGGTATTCATCTTCATTAAGCATAGTAGCAGAACCATCAATGCTAGTCATCCACAAGGGTTCATTCATTTGAGCCATCCTCATTAATTCCTCCATGGCTGCAACGGCAAGCTCGATTATCATGGGCTTATCATGCTCATTAGGTGCACCAAGTGACCTTAGCAAGTCTCCAGCTCCTCCAAACATTTCCCCTCCAATGACCCCTTGTCCTCCATAATTTCCAACTCCAAGTTCAAGTGGACGAGGAGGAACTGATGAAGACATATGTGGGTAGCTGGCCACTGGCTTCCCCACATACTTTGCAGCAATGGCTGAAATCCTATCAATCTGAAAACATATCACCATTTCAATATATTAGGGTAATCAAAACACCATTTACTCTAAAATCTTAAATTCAAAGGAATGTGAGATTCAATTACTTAATTATTTAGTTAAACTGTACCTCTTCTCTGAATCGGGCATTTTCGAGCCTGAGATGATGTTCATCAAAGGACATTTCACCAATGGCAGTAGGGCCACCACAATTTGGACATGAAGCATTGCTTAAGGCTTCTCGGTACCGCATATTGTCGGATCGAAGCTTCTCATTCTCAGCTCGAAGTTGAGAGTTCTCATGGCGCTCATGTTGAGTCTGTAGAAGAATACAGATAAACTTAATTTAACTATCTCAATTTATTAAGATGCTCAGTATGGTTTTTACTATAACTAATATATAAACCGTAACCAAAAAATAACTTTGCACTAGAGAGTAGAGAGAGAAGACGAAGATATTGTAACGGCCCTCTTGATGTAAGAAAACAAACAGAAATCAGGCATAATTAAATTAATTGGTATAAATATATTGCAAACCAGAGGGCTAAAGATATGCAGAAACGTTAGACCTAGCTACCTTCATTTGGGTGCGCTTGTTTTGGAACCAAAATTTGATTTGTAATGGCTCTAACCCTAATTCCCTGCTCAGCTCCTTCCTTTGCTTATCGTCTGGATGTGGACACTCCTTGAAAAATCTACATCAAATGAAAACAAATAAGCACATAAACATCTCAATAAAAAATGAAAGGAAATTAACTAAAAAGAAATTTGATTAAAATTGTAGTTACGCACGCTTCCATTTCTTGGATCTGGTGTTGAGTGTGGCGGTGGTAGCGTTTCTTCTTGGGTGGTTGTTGTTCTTGGTCGTCACCGGAGGCGCCGCCTTCTTGGTTTTCGCTGCCAGATTTGGTGGTGCTGTCGAAGTCTTCGTCTCGGAGTCGAGCGAGTTCGAGTTCGGATGCGTTTTGGATCATCTCTAGTTGGTGAAGCTGACCAGGGTCCATCATGTTTGGCTGGAAGTACATATTAATTATCCAGATCTTTCAGATTCCAACACGACAAGCTATCTTTTTTCATTGTTTTTCAATCTAACAAACAGAATGGAAATGTAAAAAACAAGAGAGACCCTATTTGAGGTCTCAACAAAAAGTAGAAGACTAGTTTGATTCCTTAGCCTTAATATTCTCTCTCTCTCTTCTGCGCGCTTCTGTGCAAAAAGAATAGATTAAAAAAAGACTTAATCGGTTTTGCAAATATCGAGGAAGATTTTTCTTTTAGTAGAAGAATTAGTATTTAGTGACTTTAGTCCCACTGTAAGATCAAATCCCAAATATAATACTCCTCTTTTTTAAGCCTTAAAAGACACAGAAGATGAAGAAATAAACGACAGAAACGAAGCGATAAAAATGAATTTTTAGACCTAGGAGGATTTTTCCGGTCAAATAAAAAAACAAGCATCAGATCAGGAGGAGACTGACCTGACCAAGAGACAATCTTGAAGCTGATCCAAATTCACCGATACTCCCATTACTCCCCAGCATCGACGGCATGTTTCTCACCGGAATCATTAATCCGGCTGGCATATTTTACAATAAAACCCTCTTTTATCTCTGTATCTTCTCTCTCTCTCTCTCTCTCTCTAACTTGCTAGTGTAGGGATCAGTGACCGTTGATCTGTAAGTGCATAACAAAATAGGGTTTTTATGGGTTTGTCTGAAAGGCCGTATCCACTCTCCAGTATTTTCCTTCCGTGCCAAATGTAAAAGGAGAGATAGGGTTGGCCAAAAAACCAAAAAATATATATATCTATAACGGTCAACGAAGATCACGGAGAATCCAGATTTGCGTTGTCTGTCTGACTACTAGTGCTCTACTCAACACTAACAACCCCCAACATTCTTTACACTCTCTTGCTCCATCTGTTCAAAAGAGAGATCATGCAATATATTAAGAGAAACACTACAAAAAAACACAAGTAAAAAACCCTTGAAAGTAGAGAGCGAGAGAGAGGGGCAGACCATACTCGGATTCTTTAGAGATCTGGTTTTTGGGTTGTTGATAGAATGACAAAACCTAAATCAATCGGTTTGGTAAGTAACGACTCATATGGTAAGAAAGTAGGAATGGGTTTTTTTTTTAGGAGGAGAAAGAGAAAAGACAAAGAAAAATGGAGAAAGGAGAGAAATGAAAAGGAGAGAATAGAGGCTATGGCAGAGAGAAAGAAAGATAGAGAGAAGGAGGAGTAGTTATTGCAGAGCGTCTTGAGAGGGTGAAGTTGCATTTAATGGTGGGAGGGGCATAAATGCTACAGCAAGACAAGAGAGAGAAAGAGTGTATATGTTGAGTATTTGGTGTTGTTCAATTTTAACCCTACGAGGGGGGAGGCACAGAGAGAGGGAAGGAGAGACTGTATGTATAGTATGTATGTGCAAGAATGATGGCTACCAAACATTTTCAATTTCCCACCACCTTAAATTCCGATACATACATACATACAACTACATGATTTACGCATACATACATACAATACAAATACAACTGCATGAAGTGTTTTTTGCACACTAGTATTGTAAATATATCTTGAAAGCATATATAACGTGTCATACTTATCAAATTTAGTTGTGTCTTGCTCATAACCAACAAGAATTGCGAGAATTTGATTTTTAATTATTGACTTTGATAATGGTTTAAAAATAATTTTATATGCTTGACCTTACTAATAAATTTGTGTCGTATCGCGAGTAATTAAATTACTATATGTAACAAGATGTGATATATATCTGACTAATAGCACGCATCAAGATTCATGATGGTCTAAAACGAGAGAAATTACACACAGTCAATTCATACTTATCTATGACACGTCAATGATTAAGATAATAACCAATCGATCTCTATTTTAACGCTATCGTAACATTGTTTATCGGCCCCATTTTGTACCCTCCAAAGCATCTAGATATATATTAGTAATAGTGTCATTTTACTAATAAGTGTGAGTTTTATTGTCACTAATGTTTTATTAGTGAATTGAACATCTTCCTAGTTTATATACAAATATTTTTAAAAAATACTCAAATTAATGCTATACCCTCAAAATTTCAGTACTTCTCTCTTGATGGGGGCCGTATTAATTATAAGAGATGCATTACTACTTAATATAGTTTTGGTGCACATACACAAGAAGCATGTGTTTAAGTGTTTTATCTATTACAATATTTTGTTTGGATATTTTGCTTTGGCGCTTTAAGAAATAAATGGTCGGTTTATGCTTTTGGGAGAAATTGCATGAAACAAAAAGGGGAAAATACTAAAAGAAACTAAAGATGAGAAATTTGCACTCACGATTAAAACACATAGCCAATGAACATGAAATTCGTGTAGTTTTTTTTTTCCTTTTTAAAAAAAAAAAAATTGAAACGATATGGGTAAGGAGAATTTATTGCTTTTCCACATAACTAATCACTTATCTTTAATCATAGTTCATTAAATTTATATGAAGGAAATGTTATTTTAATTTTTGTTTTAAATACATATTATATGTATATATAGTATATAAAAGCAGACCATGATTCAATTAATATTCAGGAATTCTATGCTTTAAGTACCACAAAACCTGTACATGTTATATTTAGCTTCCCTTTTATGTTGCACTTTCTTCATTTCTTATAAATGAATCCTCCTAAATAATTAAAAAAAACTATATATTTTTTCCTTTTAATTTACATATGTGGAAATTGATTAAAAAGATTCCATCCCTAATATTTTTTTTTTCTTGTATTTTTAATTTGACTTTCGGCCCACTAGAATGGCACATCAAGGATATTCCTTATTTTGGTATCTCATTTCCCCATTCGTTATAAAATCCCCTTTTTTTCAACGAGGAATATCTACATGTTTTTTATTTACTTTTATAGATAGCCTTTTTGTTGGATAATTAAACGTATATAATCCAAATGTTTTACAGGACTAGCTCCGTGGCTTATACGTTTCTTTGTGACATAAGAAGAATGACAAGATTTTCCATTTTCACATAGCATGGCGAAAGGCCTATGGACAAACAAGTACTATGCTGGTTTCCTATAACAAGGAAGTAATTACTTTAATATTCCAAATGTAAAAAATAAATAAGAAAATAAGGAAATGAGACTATTTATCATATTATTTCCTTTATATAATTTCTCAAAGTGACAACACACAATTATTTTAACCATCCATTAAAAGATACAGTACAACATACAATTTTCTCCGAATTAAATGAGACTGTTCTTTAGTCGATATTGATGGAATAATGTGTGGCCTGTGGCTGTCGATACATATAAATATATAATATCAATGTCAATTATAGGGAAGAAAACAAATATTCTTAAAAGATAACTCAATATCCATCATAATTATTTGTAACATGTTACGCATTTATGATACATATATCATCATCATCAATCAACAGACCCTTAATCTTAAAAGATCAATGTTTGGCTCTTTAGCGATTTTTGGGATATATTTAAGAGGTTCTAAGAAAATTAAACTTTATATGTTCCTTCACAACGTTAATTTTTCAGAAAAGGATGTGTTCAAAATCCTTTATTGACTATGTGGTCATGGTACGAGCACCAATCTTTCTATATCAACGTATCATTCGCTACGGAATGTTGAAATAGTTATAGATGTTGGGAAGGCACGAGAAAATAATGAACTGTAATTACCAAAGATGCATTTTCCCTTTTGTAAATTTTGAACAAACATGCATTGTCATCTGAGGCTATTTGACCTCCATGTCATCAGTTAGTATCCACGTAGTGTTTCCAATGTGCATTTAAATGGAATGTCTACAAATATAGGGAAGGTACTAAATTAAGGAATCGTGGATTGTATATCTATTTGTCTAATTCTTCTTACTTAGAAAACATGCTAATTTTACTGCATTGTTACAAACAAAAACCACAAAACTAAGGGCTAAAATATTAAATATGTCCTTAGACTATCACATTTTTCTCTATTATGTTCTTAAACTATTTTTTTTCTTCATTCTATCCTTAAACTATTATTTTCCACATGGTTTCTCTCCTCAGTCAACTTTCCGGTGTTGACTCCGACGAAAATGCTGACGTGTCATCTGAACTCCGACGAGTTTTTTTTTTAATTTTATAATCACATGGATGCCACGTCAGCATTTTCGCCGGAGTCAACACCGGAATACTGACTCAGGATAGAAACCATGTGGAAAACAATAGTTTGAGGATAGAATAAAGAAAAAAAATAGTTTAAGGACATAATCGAGAAAACTGCTATAGTCTAAGCACATATATAATATTTTAGCCCAAAACTAAGTGTAAATTTGAATATATAAGATGTTATCTTTGTGGGTGGACCTACGTTATTGGCTCCGAGCCCAAACAGTCCTCCATACATATATTACACACCACACCACCTTCTAGCTTCTGCATCTTGAGAGAATTTAATGTCTCTGAGCCACGCGGACTCTGCATGGCAAAACCACATTTACTACGTTCATGCCTCCCCACCCGCGCATATCCCTTGTTTGTCCATATATTTACCATTATCTTTATGAACGAGAGAGAGACTCACGCGCCTATTGTATCTTTCAGCGGGGCCCTTTCATGGAAAGCCAGGTCAAATTTGGTGTGTGTGGGTCCCAGTATTTGTGCCTTTCACGCTATTTCAGTGAAGGAATCAGAAAAAAGGCGTGACTCGTGCGCGTGGGACTAGCATCGTTTTCTCTTTTGTCTGACTCTTTAAGTCAAACGCAGCGTTTTCATCTATAAAAAAACTCATAGAGGAATTTATGTGGGTCCCATCCCAACTCCCAAGACGCCTAAAAGGTCAAACGTAACTTTTCGTTGTTTTTGAATTGTGGTTAATTAAGACGTTAATTTTCCCTAACGTTGACTTGGCACTCCTTTTCCCGTCTATATTTACTAGAGTGAACGAATTTATACGGACCTTTTTGAAGAATGAGGGATATCTCAGAACGACGTCCATGGATTGTCGTTTTGACCAATGATGTATTTAAGTATGTGAGTCTGTGACATGCCCACGGCCTCGTGGGTTCTTTGTCATGTAATCCTGACATCTTATAATTATAAGCTGGTTGCTGAAGGCAGGCAACTGAACCACATGTGATGCCAGCTCATCATACAGAATGGGCCCTCCACGGCCCATGATGACCGTTGGTTCTTTTAGTTCTTTACCCTTTATGAGCATAACCGGACCATCTTGGATTGAACATGGACCACACATTAAAGGCCCAAATCAAATATGAAAATATTGAGCTCAAATCAGACGGTCCACGTATACATCTTGGATTGAACATTAATTAAATTCATAGTTAATGAAATATATTGGCGACCATGAATGTATTTATAAGATCCATTAATAACACATTCCGCTTCTTCATTAAAGTATATATTCTTCACGGAATTAATTGAAACCGGTAATGCTATAGCCCCAAACATTGACATTCACCATTTGACCACGAATTCTTATGATTTTAGTGAGAAATTTCATCCCATTAAAGTTAAACACCAATATAAATTAGAGATTTGAAAGTTTATATTCTATAATTCACAGTTTAGATGTCTTAATTAGAATATGATAAGAAGATAAGGTAATTAATACTGAGTACAGGAAGGAGTTGGGTAAACGAAGTAATTGTACAGTGTTTGTGTTGAAAAATGTAGACCAGAATGCAACTGACTGTTTTGGAAGCTTATAGTATCGTCATATAAAAAGTTGATGACTGATGATATACGCATGAATGAAGTGTTGCCCAAAATTCAAGAAATTGAGAACAGAAGAGATGAGCAACACAGCAGCATTAATAAATGATGTAACACGTCAACATTTGAAGGGAGAGAGTTTTAGCAGTCCGTACATTCTGTAACTTGGAAGTTCATTTAATTGAATAAAATATGGATATTAATTATTCAAGCTTTGTCACCATTTGTCATGACTCTATGAACAAAATAAAATAGATCAAAACATTTTTAAATCGATGGGCCAGGGACAATTATATATGTATATAATAAAGTTTTAGGTGATATTTGGAAGGTCAATTTTATAAAATTTTATATAGGAGATAATCACAAGCTAGTAAATTAGAGAATGTACGTATGAATGTCTCACTTCCCCAATTAAGGACCTTTTGTAGCTTTACACCATCAGTCTTCGTCGTTGAAACTGTAAAATATTTAATTATTAATTAAACCTGAAATATTTTATTATTAATATCTTATCTTTGTCAACAGCTCTTGTGATTATAAATTCCTTGTGTGCTGGCCTTTTATAGTTTTATTTATTCGTTTAGGGAATGAATTTCTGATACACAAGCTTTATCTCATCCATTATGATAATATATATCTTGTGAAATTGTGTATTTGTGTTACTAATTATATTGTATATAGTTTTCTCTTGAAGATTGCGATTGGATCAAGGATCATAGGTCAATGTGGGACCATGCTGACATCAGGAAAGTAGTTGTCATGGGGTATCCTGTTGTTGTCGTGGACCTGAGAGCAGAGACAACTTGGTTCTCAGAAGTTATTATTGACCAGAAAAATAAGAAGTATTTTCTACAGACAGAAAGAGTCGCCTTATCATGATTAAAAGGTCCAAATAATAAAAGGGGAAAAAAAGAGACAAAAGCCCACAACGTTTGTCATTTAAGTCCAGTGGTCTATCTGTGGAGCAGTAATCCAGTGGAATTGACTATATATTTGTTCTCCTTTTTGGCGAATAGTCTTTTCAGTTGCCATCTAATTAGCTGGTGACGTGACTAAACAGGTCAAACCTAATCCGTCTGATCATAATCAAAGACAAAAGCAAAAGCTCTGTTGGAAGTAAATTTTTTCTTTCTATATGGGCTAATTTAAGTTTTTGACCCCACGAGCCCAATGGGCTTCTTCCAGGAAAGTATGATACTGGGTTCTGAAGCCACCTTAATAGTCCAACAAGGTTGGTCTATCCATAGGGCCCTCATAAAACATTTTCTTTCCACGTGGGCCATATTTACTTTTGGATCCCGTGAATGTAGTCCAGCAAGTATCCAATGGGCTCTTCAGCCCGACTGAATATCTGGGAACTGAAGGCTGAAGCCACATTAAAAGTCCAAAGCGGGCTAAACCCAAATGGGCCGCATCGACCCATGTAGGCATGTAGCAAAAGTTGACTGGTTCACTTCATAGTTCATGCACCATATAATCCTTTCATTCTTTTATTCAAGGGTCTTTTTTTTCTTTAATTGGGACACCCAGCCCAACATATCCGTCCAACAACTGAGTAAGTATAAATCTCAGGTTGACAGACTCATACGCACATAAGTTTTCCACGTGCCAACATGATAAATTTTGGGCCGAGTCCTTGTGCACAAAGACTCACTAACATACCACAGCCCACTAACAAACCCCAACATGTAAGCCAAAGCTCACATGCATGTGACCATCAAAAAATACGTTGTTGGTTGGAATCGAATATTGAGCGCAATTGCGTCTAACCCAATTAATTACCAATGGAGTCACCTCTCATTGGTTCAAGGATCTTGTTAATAAGTGCTCTAAAGGTAATGCTTAAGGATTCACCACAACACATACAATGTGTGAATGCCACTCTCACACATAATTTTTAAAACTTAAAATAGAAAATTCTTGAATAGAGTTTTTCAAACTCCAAAGTATCTTTGATGTCATTTATTCAATGCCCTAATGACACTAGCATTTCCTTTTATTAAAAGTCAGTAACGAAGCCGTCAAAGATATGTGCTAAGCATTATTTTTTTATTTTTTTTGATAGGCATGTGCTAAGCATTATTGGAAGAAACAAGGGAGCACAACTTGATTAGCTAGCGGATTTATGCACGCATGTCTCGTCTAATTAGGCTGAGTCCAAGTCTGGTGTTGATCAAATCATGATTTAAATAATAATTGAGCTCAATTTTTGAAATGGGTCTTGGATTCTATATATGGTTAATTTGATCTCATCGTCATCGTGTGTGCCGTATATATGTTCTTCCATTAATTGCCATTGTTGACTCAATTGTCGGCATTGCTTGTTGATCACTTACTGCCGACTAATCAAGAAAAAATACTCAATTTGGTCCCATTAGATGATAATCAGATCGATAATCCCAAGTTCTAATATTTTGCATTTGCATAATCGAATTGGAATTCTTATGAATTAATTATTATTTTGCTTAATTCTGCCATTTACATGAGAGGGGGAAAGGGGAGGGAGAGAGAGATGTCAGGTTGAGGGTAGAAGATGCTCAAATCAAATGAGTGGGACTATTGGGCTGACTTTTCAAAAAGTACGTACATACGAAAAAGTCATTAATGACTAGTCAAGGACAACATGTGCTTTCTTGAATCTGCATTTAGACGTTTAGCTCTGCATGGAATAGACTGCCAAAAAAGATTGGCAGTACCATGTACGCAAGTCAAATATTCAACTGTTTTTCACTGTATAATCACTTCGGGATAACTTAATTGGTACGTAAAGAATGTCGTATGAAATCGAAAGTTCGATTTTAAACTGCAACAGCTATTTTCAAGGGGTATATGCTTGGTCTCGTTCTAATTAACCTGTTGAACAAATTTGCATGTGCCTAGTCCAACCCTAGTTTGAACTTAGTGGACTATTGAGTGGGTATGTCTGCTTAGTTATTTTTGATTACCAAAAATGATTTATGCGATTTTTTGTGCAAAAAGTGTTGCGTATGGGTCCAAATGCAATTGATCAGTTAATTAATGATTAATTATTGATTGAAAGAAAGAAAGGATACACTTTACATTTATCAACCCATCACCCAAAAAAGTTTGACTTATTAAGGACATTGGAATCAAAATTTACAAATGAATTTTTGAGAATCATACCTAATTAAACATACCTAAATCAACCGCCTTAGACTCTTAGCTTTCATATAATATAGGTGTATACACACAAATACAGATATATATAGGAGCATCGACCATAACTTGCACTTCTTGATTATCTGTACTCATAATATAATAATTAATAAAACACTAATAGAGATACGGGTTTCGATCTTATGCTCTTATATTAACCAATAAATCTCTTGTTTAATTAGCGGGTTGTTGGTGGCCGGCCAATACCAAAATACTTGTACTCTTTTTTTATTGCAACTAACCAAAGCAGTACCAGTCCAACTTCTTCACAAGATTTCCATTCACGGGGATGGGGTTGATTAAGAATTTAAGGGAGTTTAGTTTACGTAGTTTTTTTTTTTCCCTCAAAAAGTCGATCAATATATATATATAAAAGAAAAGAAAAAAAAAGAGTCCAAACCAAAACAGGACTCTCTCTCGCCCATGGAAATAATACCCGATGAATTTTCATCATTTTGTCTGGTCTCCGTGAATCACGCAGAGGTAGCATTAATTTTAGGGTTGCAGCGGTACACTCTCTTTCAATTCGTGCAAGCCAGCTTATTAATCGGAAGGTGTGCCTCAATTTTCTGGTACATATGATATGGCTGATATATAGAACATTACTCTCTAGTCAATAGGACCACAAGGGAAGGGAAGGGATTCACTGTGACTTGTAGGTTGTCAATTGTCATGGTCAGTACTTTAATTCACTCGTCCGTGGCTTTGTCACCTCCACATTATATAATACTTATATCGCTATTCATGTACTATATACACACACTTACTTGATAGCCATTTAACTAATCCATGAAGTTGCATTCTCTACCACACGCCAAACACAAACACGATGCATTCTCTACCACATCCTCCATGCACGCCAAACACAAACACGAGTAACTCGTACACTATGAGAAGGGAAACATTATGGGTATGACATGATTCATTTATATATATATATATATATATATATATATATATATATATATATATACATACACGTGTGTGTATGTATTAATAAATTGGCATTAAATATTCTGAAAAGTAAAGCCAAACATGTGCAAATATATAGTACAAATGTACAATTACAGTCACAGTCGGGGTCCATTTGATATGGTGATTGCAGACGTGAATTGCATTGCAATAAATAATTGCACATTATCGTAGGGAAAAAAAATGTAATTTGTAAGTATTGTTCTCAAGTTGTTGACTACAATGGCAATATTCATTTTGCAAATTGATAACTTATAAATAATTGCAAAAACACATCTTCAATCGCTGAATCAAACAAGGTAATGATGCAAGTACACATATATATGCAACCACAAATCATGTAAATAAAATCATATAAGAGAGAATGACATTCATTTTACGGCAAATGATGCTTATCTAGAGCAGTGGGAATGAGAAGGGCTACCATTCCCCCCATAACCATTCCCAAATCATGTTACTTTTTTTCCTTTTTTTTTTTGAAAAATAAAATATTAGGATTTAGGATTTCGGATTAAGGTTTAGGATTTATGATTTAGAATTTAGAATTTAACTTTTTTTTAAATCAATTATATTATAACATTATAAACACAAAAATATTCGCTCACATAAAAAAAAAAAAAGAAGCATGACTTGTCATGGTTTAGGGAGATTTGTATCTACAATAATTGTAACCCTCTCTCCGAAAGAAGTGTATGATTTGGGGTGATTAGACTACTACTGGTATGAAATAGACGTTAATGATCATGATAGATCATATGGGTTGTTCAATATCTTTTGATAATACTCTATTAAGATGACATATTATCTACCACCACATATATAGCCAATTAATATTGTTGAAATCATATCATAGGTGGTCGTTAACTATGTGATTGGTTACCTAACTTGAGCCACTAATTATTTGATTAATTTAGAAGGCATTTGGGTTCACAGAATTTGGTTATGGAGATTAGACAACAATGGTTATCCAACTATCCAAGCAAAACAAGTTAATTTGTATTATTGCCCAAATCCAACCATCTTAATAATTACCACTTTTGATTTGATTATGGCACGTACCGCCCCCCTGTTGTAATTAATCAACAATTTAATTTACCCCGCACATCAAATCATGTTCTCGTGATATTATTCAAGATGATGACTTGAAAATTTTACATACAGAGAACTAATTCATATGCACCCCACACAGTCTAATCATGCATGTTTAGATGTTAACAAATTAATTAGGTCTCCTATTAGTTTACTTTTCAAATGTTTAATCAAAACAGCACATAAGCAGACAGTTTTATTCCAAAGTTGACACAATCCATCAATTCTGCCTTACAATATGAAGACCAACGTAGCTTTGGGGATAGAACCCCAATTCAGCTAGCATCAAGTAGACAATACTTTTAAACATGATTGAATTAACACCGGCAAAGGCCAATACTGGGGAAAATAACATAACAGCAACAACATCTTAATCTTACTTTAATTAAAGAAAAAAAATGTAGAAATAGTCAACAACAAGAAGAAGTAGTGTAGGAGGCCGTTACATATATTTTAGTTGAATGTTCTTAAATTAAAAAAATAAAAATAAAGTCTGGTTCTATGTGAGTTCATCACCTGCCTTTAATGCTTGTGCACATGGAGGGGTCTTTCCATGG
Organism: Tripterygium wilfordii; assembly: GCF_013401445.1. NCBI lineage: Eukaryota > Viridiplantae > Streptophyta > Magnoliopsida > Celastrales > Celastraceae > Tripterygium > Tripterygium wilfordii. The sequence continues at coordinate 1,305,733 of NC_052237.1, read as the reverse complement.
CAGCTCTTTCTGAATAATTTAAATGAATGGCCTGCAAGAAGTGGAAAAGAATCATTATTTAAACAACATCAATCTAGCTTCCCCTTATTTTCTCTCTTATCATTGCTATATTTTAATTTGTCTATTCTTAAGGGTACAAGGAACCTTACATCCTTTAGGATTTTGCTTTGATTTCTCATACCCACTTAAGATATTCAATCAAACAATTTTATTTTAATGCAATATGGATTAGCATAATAATTATAGGATAAATTATTTGCATAATTGTTGTGTGGGGTCAACGAATGAAATGTAAGAAACTAGATGTGCATTGTTTGATTAGTGTAGTTAGATTGTCATTAATTCCCAATAATTTTGTGTTCTAATACATATTGTTGGACGCCTAAAGTTATTGTTAAATACTCAAAAGTATTTATTTAACTTAATACTATAATTTCCAAGTGAAAATGACATTCACATACAAGCATGGTTAAAAATTTGTCTTATTTTATAATCGTGGCCAATATGTACGTCAAATCGCCAACAACTCCTCAATTGAGTTGGTTAAAATATATACTTGGTGGTATTCAAGTTCGAGTCTCATTCCATTTACTTAAGAAAACAAAAGTTGCCAAAATGTACAAGATGGGAGATTGGGTTTAAATTGAAGACAATGTCCTCATCATTGACAAATAGAATTTTTCATTACACATGGAGTTTGACAATATATATGCATGGATCATCATCGCCTGATGAGAGAATATACATATACATTTACATATGACCAATGCTAGAGACTTCCAAAATATGATCGCAACGTCCCCCAAATCTATGTGGCCATTGATTAAAAATACACATATATGACTCACTTCACATCCAACACTCCACATTAAATGGGGTCTTTTGAGGTCACTTTTTGGGGGTCTCAAACATTATCCTTTACATATATATAGGTTATGACAGTTTATATATATATATATATATATATAATAAAAAGTAAAACGAGGTTTCAACCAAGGTAGTTAAATAAAAAGGACATAGGAACCAAACACAGCCCCTTCTTCTTCAAATTTTTGTAGCCATTATTCGTTTCACACGTTGTCCCTTCCTGTAGACCCGAAAATTCCTCTGAAGTGCCTCCCTTACCCTACAATCCCATAAAGCTCTGTTTGGTAAACCATTCAAAACTATTTCTCATTAATGACTATGAAATAGTAAAAAAGAAACCAACTAATTAATTCTTACCAGAGAACTACACATATTATGGTCATCTGCCTTTCTGGGATTCATAGAATCAGCCGGTCTAGGATCGCTAACCTAACAGAAAGATACCAATAAATCAGTTTTGCAAAATTATAAACATTAGAAGGGAAATTAATTAAGAAAAGTGATAGATTAATATGACCTTGGGACTATTAACAGGAGAGCTAGCAGTGTCTTCCAAATCAACATGAGAAATCTCCTTAGCTCTTGATTTCTTGAAATTTAATTTCTTGGGCATTGAAGAATATGGAACATTATCAACGCCATGTTCCTTGCATGATTTCAGAAGTGCAGGACGAGAAGAAGCATCAGAGACCATAGAAGAGCTACCAAGACTGTTTGACGAGGAAAAATTACTGTGCTGATGATCATCTGATAAGTCTTCAAAATAAGCTGTCCAACCACTCTCTTCACAAGAGTTGTGAGTGATTCTCTTAGAAGAGACAACATCTTTGCTTATAGATGAATTCATAGATGACGACTCCTCCTCCATCAAAACAAATTGAACAAGAAAAAGAATGTTAGTTGGCTTTGCAGTTGGAGGGGTTGAGAGGGCCAACTGGGTTGCTTTTTGTAATAAAGGAGATATTTATATATAACAGAGAAACATGGACTGATGACTGTTAATGATAATTCAAGAAAAAATGGCATCTATAATTAATGTGTTAGAATCTTGGTTTGGGCTATGTGGGCCATGGAGAGTTGTGTAACTTAATATACGTCGGTTTTATGGATCTCAGTGTTTTTTTGTCCCAGCTATTCTAAATACTAAGATTGACATATACGATTTCATATGGATCATGTAGAACATATGGGGGCCCACGATTTTACATAGATTATGTGCGTCCATCTCAACATTTGGGATAACTAAAAAACACTTTGATGCTTAACATTTTCGCTTAATATAAGGCAGTTGCAACCCAAAGAAATTAAAAAAAAAAGAAGAACATGAGAGAGAGGGGATGAACGTGCAAGAAGAAAAATAAAAATGATAAAGAAAGTAAAGGAGTTGACCTTTGTGGTTCTAATTGCACCCAAACAAAAAAAGGTGTGTACTCCATTTTCTTTGTTAAGGATGGACTTATTACTCCCCAAACAAATTCAATTAAGGTGTTACTCAGATTGAATTCCTTCACACAGATGGATCGTCATTAATCTTTTTATTCTTGGATCAATTATCCAGTGAACGCAAAATGTATATTCCATGACAACAATACAACTTTCTATATTTGACGTAGGAAAACAAATGTATCAACCATGGGCCAAATGAACGGATTGGGCCCTTAACTAGAACCTTTTGGTCGGCCATGATAAGTTGATAACGTAACAAGAGACTGAGAGAGAGAAGTAAGTAACGGAGGTTCATGGGCTTGAGCCATTATTTAACAACTTGACTGGTCGTCATCGTCTTCGTGCCTTGGGACCAGTGTTTGGGCTTATTGAGCCAGGCCTCATATTCCGCTCATTGGACTCGTAAAGGGAGATTATCTGACTATGCCAACTTTATTTGCACCCCAATATTCTCAAACCAAACCCCATTATATCTATACCCCGTATTTGTAGTGAAAATTAGAATTGTGTATCTTTTGCCTTGATGATCATTTTTTGCTTATGTTTGAACTTATTCGTCAACATACAGTGATGCAATTGAGTAACCCCTAAACCATAAACTAATTCAACTCATGACACCAGTGAAGTATCTTTACCGCAACTGGGATTCAAAATCCAAGCAGAACAAAAGCTCTTCAAAGCCACAATGGAATTAAAGTGGAATTACACAATTTCCAATTGGTAATCAAGAGTACTATGTGGCCAAAAACTGACCATAATCACCTATTACGTTATTATTGCCACACTTTATTTACCCTCCAGTTCCATAATTTAGAAACTGGAATGACCTTACACTCAAGAGTTTAGGCCTTCTACATTCTTGCTTTGGCAACAACCGTGTTGCCGTCATTACCCAGTTGTGTGGCTCCCGGCCTAGTCCAACTCTCCTTGAATTGCTCCTCAGTCACACCTGCAAGTTCAAAGAATTAAAACAAGTATTGATTTGGGTTGGTATTGAGATACAATGTATAGGAAGATTGGAAAGAAAAAATGACATGCCTTTTCCCATAGCAGCAGTGGAAGATATGCCTCCCTGAACAGTCTTGAGATACCTATCATAGTAGTTTGCGCCAGACCATTTTTGATGAGCAAGTGTGTCGACCCCATTGATCCTTTCTTCTCTCTGGATCTTCTCAACATAAGCCAGCATTCCCCTCCTGGAAAAGTCTTTCGCAAAAGTGTCGACGATTAGTGCATCAGCATGGAAACCTGCAAGAGTTATGAACTGCCAACAATATCCCAACTTAGCAATCCTAGGAATGAACTCGCTCATTTGGTTATCAGTCATTCCTGAAGCATCCCAGTTAAATGATGGTGAGAGATTGTATGCCAACATGATTTCGGGACGCACAGATTTCACGCCTTCAGCGAAGTTGGTGCACTCATCCATGTCTGGGCTAGCAGTTTCCATCCAAATAAGGTCAGCATGAGGAGCAAAAGCACGGCCGCGAATGACTGCAGCCATTACAGATCCTTTGAACCTATAAAACCCTTCTCTGGTTCTAGGCAAGTCCCAGTCCCAGAACAGATTCTTAAGTCCCAATCTTTCAGCGATTTCTCTTCCTTGCTCATTGGACAAACATTTATCAAAGCTTGAATGATTCATCCACTCATTCATTCTCCTCCTCTTCTCATCCTCCGGAGCATTCATATTCTTGATTGCATCCACAATACATTCAGAGAATGTCTTGAGTTGCGCCATTGCAAGCCAATTGTCCTCAATTGCTTGAAGTTCAGCTCCTGTTTTACCTGCAGCCATTGCTTCTGCTAAAAGAGAAGCCAAGTGTTTCCCTCTAATTTTTGGATTTGTGGCACCCAAGATAAACTGATGGTCTCTATAATCCACATTAGATTGGATCAAAGTAGCCGCGACCGCGTCAGTCCTTGCCACCAAGACCGTCTCAGTTCCCATCACATCAAACTGTAACCTTGCAGCTACAAGCCTATTAACATGTTCACTAACAGCAACGAGTACTTTTCCGGCCATGTGACCGCATTTTTTGGTCACAGAAGACTGGTCCTCAATGTGAACACCAGCAGCCCCCCGCTCCACAAAGAGCTTGCACAGCTTAACAGTCGCTGTAGTGGCTCCAAAGCCAGTATCCCCATCAGCAATGATTGGTTTCAAATAATCAATATAGGGAGTCCTAGCCCTCTCTTCGCGGCTCATGCTCATTCTTGCCTCTCTTTGTTTCCTGTCATGGTACTGTTGCGCGAAAAAGAGGTGCTCGACCTTGTTCGGGACAGTGTCATAGGGGTAATCAGCAAGGTCTGGACCTGGTTCATTTGTGGAGGTATGTGTGGATGAGCACTGCCAACCAGAGACATAAATTGTGTCCAAATGTTTAGCCATCATAGTCACCTGGACTGGATCAAGTGCACCAAAAGTCCTTGAAGCAGTTCCATTGGCCTGGTGAGTCTTGAGTGTTCTCCAGAGTTTCTTGGCCAATTCATTAGATGCATAGCTTTGTTTAAGGCTTCCCCTTAAAGCCACAACATCTCTTGCCGAATATGGTCGGTTGGTTAGCTTGAACCTCTCAGAGTTCCACCATGCTTGCACCTCTGCAACTTCAGCCTCAAACCTCCCTTCTTCTTCCATTATCTGATCATAACAACATTTATATCATTCAAATTTATATTTGAAACTAATTTTATTAACAGCTACGATTCTTTACTTTGAACACTTTGCCTTAAATTAATGCGAACTTCCTAAAAATATCAAAAGTTCTCTGTTTTGTAGAGACCGATTAGGCATAAAACCCTACTGCGTAAGCACCTAAAAGTTATTGAATTAACTAAATTAAAATTTCTAAACTAATAAATAAAACAAATTACAATAAATCTAGCATAAAAATTTACAAGTTTTTCTCTATGCTAGGGACCCTTTCTACCTTTAAAATGACTACTTAAATTGACTGGATTAACAGAGTACTCTGTTTAGTAAATCTTCATGATGCAAAGCCTATTTGCATAAGCACCTAATTAATTTGCAGAAGATGGAATCAATAAAACAAATTAGAGGTGTGGTTGGGCTTACCATTGAAGGCACTGAGAAAGATGCAGCCATGGCAACAACTCTGTTTCTTTTTCCTTCTCTTTTTTTTGTAGGAAAAAAGTGTACAAATAACTCAGAGAAGTTCACGTTATGTCTCCTCCAACTCCATCAATTTATAACCAGAGAGAGGGGAGGGGGGGTCACATTTACACCCCCTTATGAACGGTTGTGGATATGAAAAAACCAAAAAAGAATTCGACAGTGCAGTTCTCATCTATATATTTATCCAATATAACCTTATTATGTTGATTGTTGTTATCTTCAGAGAGTGAGTGAGACTTGTCCATTGGGATATGCATGTGGAGGCACGTAAGGTAATAGCATTTCTTCTACTAATCATGCTATTGTCCCCTTTCATTTCCCATGATGTCACAATTTTGCGACTATGCAACTGATTTCGGGCTCTGTTTGTCTATATACTTGATTGTGCTTGTATTTAGTTTAAATTACCTAATCGAATCTCTTTGCAACTAATTTCTCTTATGTGACCGACAAATGTCTGTTGAAATGGGTTGTTGAGAGCTATATTTTCTGCTTCTCCGTCCATTTCATAAAAATATTCTACTCAGTTTATCGATAATTACTCTGGAGATCATTTCCGCGCCGCAAGAAAGCTCAAATGATGATGATGTAATTAGCCCAACATTATTGTTAAATATAAATAAATTAAAGATGTCCCTCGGTATGGGGTACAAGTGGACAGGTCTTCTCCACGTGGCAAGTTAAAGGCATGGACAAGTGTGGGCAGTGTAAGTAGTGGGAGGATAGACGTTGTAGTCGTCATCTATCCTTGCAATTCAAAATAGTCTTTTTTTTTTCTTTCGAAGAAAATAAGCTGGAGTTAGCTTTGAATACTGCTTTGCATATTCTCTCCATCAATCATGGGGATAGATATGGTTATGCCATGACGATACAAAACAGTTATAAGAGTCTGGAATTTAGACTCCCGAGGCAATCTTTTGGATACAAAATCCTATCCTCTGTGCTGTGGAGTTCCCATCACAAAAACTACATTCAAGCGGATAAAAAAAAACTAAAACGCAAATTCAATTGGCAGACTACACTATGAATGCCGTATATGTCAAAAATATGAGGCTTTAATTTGACTGTATAAGAGTTGGTGATAGAGCAAACATGTGCTGTAGTAATAAAGTTGTAAGAATAGTTCGTATGTTCAATTTTTAAAAGTAGTCTCTTCACATATGTATGGTAAATTATGCGTACATTTTTCATGGTCCCAATCCCATCCACACAAAAATTGTTTATATCTTTATTGTCCCCAAATCCTTCCAACAAAGAGTTGTTTACTTTTTATAAGATTGATATTATACGTCATGGACCACATAGTGAGAGGGCGGTGGCTTGTTTGTTTTGGGGAAGCGTGAAATTGGGAGAATGGGTTTGTTGCGATGAAGATCAACGAGTGGTCCTGCAGAAGTGAAGATTGAAAAATTTATGTCTAACAAACGTCTTGGATGAGGAATTTAGCACTTCGAGGAGATATAGAACAAGAACCTTCTTGTAATAATCATCTTTTCACACCATCTTTGGAAGGGAAATTCCCATCTCCATCTTCTTTGTTGTTTCTTTTAAACAAGTCCATCGTTGGGTTCTAGTGCCCCCATAATGACAATAATGTGGTTAGTTGGGCTTTATTGTCAATATGGGCCATGATTTTGATGTGCGGACCGGTGAAGTTGTGGTAACGGGCCTCAATTTGGACTTGAAAGATTTACGGGCCCTGTTTGACCGTGATAACCTTGGCCCATGTTTAGATTCACAAATTGGGACCTCATACAATGTTGTTTTAGATAGAAACAAGGACTTGTTACATACAATCTTGCAGCTTATATACAGGCCAGCCACGCTAATGAAATGAGAATAAGCAATGAGAACAGAGAGCCTCGCACAGATCACTCATGATCTCACATACATTGCATTACTAACCACATCAAAAAATAAAAAAGCACTGGAATCCCTTAATCCACATTCCATACAACAAAAAAGACAGAGCCCCATATGACCATACTTAACTTTTGCTAAAACCCAATCTCACAAAACTGCAACTACAGGACGGCATATATAAGTATCAATTTCAGGTCCTATTGGGTTGTAGAGTATCTCGAAGTCCAATACTTTTCGATTTCTTCTGCTGTTCTTCCAGGAATCCTCCCAGCAATGATAGACCACCTGAAGCATCAGAATTTCTTCAGTTACATATTTTCATAAGTTAAAAAGGAGTTGAAGAAAAACAGAGCAGAAGAAACCAAACAAAAGATGAGAAAGGCTAGCAGGTAGCAGCCCACCTTTCACCAACTAAATTGAACATTCTAATAACAAGGGTCTCCTCATCCTCTGAGAAGTCAAGTTTAGAGTCTTCACTGGATTCCTCTGTAATCAATGAACAGAATCCCATTAATTTCACATGGATTTATACCCAGAAAATGTTCGAGACCCGTGTCGAAACAAGAGAGTACCTGATTTGGAATCCACCGAGGCATCTTCAGAAGAGCTACCCAAGTCAGCCATTTGTGGTATGTTGAAAATAAGAACGTAAGCTGATCAAAGATATATTATCCTATTGGCTGTGTGTGAAATTGAAGAGACTTGATGAGTAGTAATTGTATATATAGGAGAAGAAAATGTATTGAAGAGATTTGAAAGCAGTGGTAAGACAAAGAAAGTACGGAGGAGAATGGTAGTTGGTTTAGTCCAACTTTGATAGTTAGTTGGAAGATTTATTAACTGTTGGGTTGGTGCCTGGTGAGCGGTGGTGGGAAATTTTGACAATCAGTCGAGAAAATTATTGTTGAAAATTTTGTGGGCCCCAAAATGTTTATCAAATAAGTCAGATGGGCCTGATAATGCCATGATCTTGGTAGGGTCCAAGCCTTTGTTTGATATTTGTTTCGTTGACGAGTAGGTTTGGAATTATTGTCCTCATTCTGTCTTCGCTGTAATTAAGAGCCAAAATAAAGAAGCACAAACAAACTTTTTTTTTAATAACCAAGAAGAATATAAGTTTGTTATTTGAACATTCGATATGAGTCTAAACTGACTCGAGTATCAAGTTCGAGCGCACAAAAGTTTCACAATTCATGACAAGGTAAATTGAGTAAAAACTCAGCGCGTGACCACAAATATATTGTTATCAATTGAAATCGAATTGAGAATCTCTCGAGTCCAAACAACATCCGCTGAATAGTTGACCCAATTTACACAAGTTTAGTGAGTTCTCTACAGAGTTGTTCCCAAGCACTTGTATTGTTCTTAGGGAGGCTTTGGCTGCTTTGTTGTTAGCCGTGGATTGCATCGAACAAGAGGGTTGGTCCATTATAATTCTTGAGGGGACTCACAAGAAGTTATTGACTGCATCTATTATCCCTTTACCTTGAAGCAGTGGATAATTGAGGGATTATTCACTTCATTATTAAAGGTTAAAGGGTTGGACATATATCATCAATTGTAACAGCCCGTCATTCTGCACTATTAACATTTTATCTGTTTTTGGATAGTCCATATTGACTCTCATGGCTTTTTCTTCCAAAAGCCAGCACTAACTCATATTTATGAAGTTTGACTTATTATATACTGTACTTTACATGATTATATCTTTCTATGAATGATGTGGGACAAAAGACTTAACCATTTCATCACTCGATAACTCACTCAACACTATCAAACTTACATTGCAGAGGCTTATGGCCCCACTCAGGTGTTACATCAATGGTGTGCTTTTCATAATTTCCGTAAAACGAATATTTATGATCATAAAGTACGCTGTGGGCAACTGAGCATCTACAGCAAGGTGATTACTCACATGGAGGAAATTCACTAATTCGGTTTTCTTTTTTTGGTCTGACTCGTTGCTCGCAAGTCGCAAGGGAAAAAAATAGTCAATTATGGGCCATAAGATTCTATTCAGCCCAATTTAAACGCAGTGAAAGAATCCGAAGCTTTGGGTTTTTTATTCGAAATCAAAAGAAGGCCCATGATAACAATTGCACCGCCCGATGTCGAAAATGGATACAGTGAGGAGAAGGGAAAGCTCCCAACGGCTAGGGTTACTATAATTGTGGATGCTACTGGCGAAGAAACGAGAGGTTGAAGAGAATGGCGGGTTCGGTGTTTTCGGTGACTGAAAGGGTTTTGAGTACTTGGTCTTCACTTGTACAATACGGATATCAACACTTGCTCTGCAACCGTGCATGGTCTTCTGATTTCCTGCTCAAGATATTGAGTTAACCATCAAACTACCAGCTCAAAATCATACACGACTCACCGGATTCAATGGAATCGGCAGTAATTTATTCTCCTTATTCTTCTATCTTTTGATGATATGTAATGTTGATTTTGTTTCTTCTGATTTAGAAGAAATATAATTTTGGCCTATTTCGGGCGACTGTCATGTAGCATACTTGTCTGCGTTTGTGGTGTGTTAGGTACTCATAATTAGGATTAGTATTCGAGTAAAGGTTAGGGTTTGTAGATTATTTGTGAACTGATTGGATTTAGATTTGTGGGGTGAACCTTGAAAAAGAGTAAAAATTTTCCATTGCAGTCACCACTCAAACAATATTTATGCTTTGAGTTGTATGTATATGCCCTACCACAGTAGAAGGATTGGGATACTGAAGATATGGTTTTCAGAGTGCTTACTGTGGATCATAGCTGAAGGCTATAACATAAAAGATTCTAAAACCTAAAGAGCAAGAAAAAGATAAAATATTTGGAGATATATTAGAGTTCCTTTTTTAATGCTTACTCTTTCACAATATGGTGGTAGAATGAAGACAATGGATCTTATAAATTAGACACTTTCAAATTGAATTTTAACTTGCTTCACAATTTGTTTCAAACTTATGTCTTCACTACTTATAGGGTAGGCAGTACTTATGTATGTGTTGGATGGCTTAGGATAACAAATTTTAATTATTAACTTGAACTATATTGTTCATCATTGTGTTTCATGTTGTAACTTGTAAGAAGGATTGTTTGGCAAAGCTGAACTGTGGAATGGAGGACTTCGAAGAATTGAGGTCACAGCAGTGCATGGAGTCTATGTTTACTGAATTTCAATCTGCTGTTGGCAAATTCTTAGGGATACTTGACTCTGTAAGTTTAGTGATTAGAATTATTAGTTACTTGCTTTGAGTGTGCTGACTAAACAGGTCGGATGTTGGATTTTTAATTTGTCACTTCGAAGAATTGAGGTCACAGCAGTGCATGGAGTCTATGTTTACTGAATTTCAATCTGCTGTTGGCAAATTCTTAGGGATACTTGACTCTGTAAGTTTAGTGATTAGAATTATTAGTTACTTGCTTTGAGTGTGCTGACTAAACAGGTCGGATGTTGGATTTTTAATTTGTCTTCACGACACATTGGAACGTAAAGAATTCCAGAAGAATATGGTGCCCCTTGTCCATTTCCGCCTTTATATTGTTGGACCTTGGATTCTCTCTTTGCGCCTTGGATACTTTCTCTAATTGCTACTCTCTCTTTGAAAGGGTAGAAATTAATATTTTGTGCAAGGCTTGAACATGAAGCAAACTGATGTTAGCACGTAATATATTGTTACCTAGGTCTTAGTTCTCTACAGATCGATGTTTTAGTTAACTTTATATATGAATTTCTTCTCTTATATTTTTATGTATACACTCTTTGTGTTTGCCTATTCTTTTCTTAGAGTGTGTTTGGATTGAGGGATTTAGAGGGAAGGAAAGAGAAGGGGAAGAGAGTTTCCTTCCAAATCCCTTGTTTGGATAGTTTAGAAAAAATTAAGGGGAGGGATTTGAGAGGAAGATTTCATTAAAACTCTTGCCAAAATACTTCCTCTAAAAAATGGGGTCATTTCGAGGGAAGGGATGACTAATTAAGTTATTTATAAGTTAAAAACCTATTTTACCCTTGCACATAATATTTAAACATAAAAAGAAAGAATAAATTAGTAAATTAAACCATTTTTCTTTCTTTTCTTTTTTTATCTATCCAAACATAGGAGATGGAAAAGTGTTCTACCTTCCATTCTCTTCCCTCCCCCTCCCCTTCCCTTCCCTTCCCTTCCCTTCCCTCCAAATCCCTCAATCCAAACACATATTCTGCATACAGCATTCGATTATCTACCCCTTTGATATTTTTTTTGTCGCACTTTTGCCATATTGGAAAGATTAACTGCTAACGATTTTTAAACTGAAATTTCATTATGGAACCAGAAATACCATATTGGGAAATAAATGCAATGATATGAAGAGAAATGGAAACTGATTGTTTTTTGAACTGGTTTGACTAAAACGGAAATTTCTTTTTAAAAAATTAAATTAATTAATGTACAAATAAAATTCTTACTATATCTGAGTGGATTATAATTTATGTAGCTGCCTAATTTGGGTGGATGGATACAGTTGGATTCAATTATATATTTAGCACTTCAGTTTACAAATTAGAAATTGGCCGGAGGAAGAACGTGCATGTACTGGTAAAGGAGTTCATTAGTTAACATGATTCACATGAAATTTCCTTTTGCTGTTCCATTCCATTGCTTATAGTGTTTGTTAGTTGATCCCATATGGTTCATTACTTCATTTGATTTTCTCACTGCTGTAGTTCTTTTTGCTGTGATATTTTGTTTGAGGAGAGCAAGGAGAGGTAAGGCATGATTTCATCAATCCCATGAGTATTGTTTGTTTACTGCATTTTTTAAAGACGATAAATAGATGTTTTGGGATACCAACGCCTTGTATCATATGGGACCAAGTTGTCTGGTTTGAATTCTTTTGGCACGTAATTTTATGAAGTAATTTTTTATATATTTTTTGGCGCGAAAGGCGTCACTCAATCCCATGAATATTGTTTGTTTACTGCTTTTTTTTAAAGACGATAAATAGATGTTGTGGGATACCAACGCCATTTCTTCGTATGCAATCAAGTTGTGTGGTTTGAATTTCTTTTGGCGCATAGTTGCTAAGTAGTTGAACATTAATTTCCTTAATCTAATTATCTTTTATGATATTAAGTTTAAACATTTTCACAAACATCCTCACTATTATCTGCGCGAATTTTACTATGTCCAGATTCTGAAGCATGTCAAAGAGCAAATCTATCATTAATTTGGAACATCTGGAGTTTAGAATAGTTGTATCCTGCCCGGATTTCCTGATGCCGCTGAAGGTGAAGTTATCAGAGAGAGTACTGGACGTGAAGAAGAGACTTGGGGCTTTATTGGGGATTTCTGATACTAAGGATATCACTCTCCGGCACCATACTCGATTCATGGAGGACAATCAGTCTGTGCGGGAGTGTGGTCTTTTTAAGGGTACAAAAATAGTGATGACCAGGACTGTCAACCCAGCGGAATGTTTGGATCTTAATATAACTGTATCCTGCCCGGCTTTCAGGATGCCGTTGAAGGTGAACCAATCGGAGAGAGTACTGGACTTGAAGAAGAGAATTGGGGATATATGGGGGATTACAAATACTAATCATATCACTCTCCGGCACCTTACTCTAGTGATGGAGGACTATCAATCTTTGCAGGAATGTTATATTTATGAGGGTACCGAAATAGTGATGACCAGGACTGGCTACAAAGACTGAGTCTAGTGTGGGTCAATCATCATTAGTCTTGTTTTGTTCGACAACTTGGATTTAGGTTCCCAGTTTACATTGGGCTTTTTGTTCAACAGTGCTAATAAATATTGATGATGTTAATTCCAACAATTATCAACTAGCAGGGTTTGGTCATTTTGCTAATACAATAACGAACTTTCGTCGTTTGGAGTATATTAGTTTCGGTTATATTTTTCGAGCTAAAAATAGAGTGACGCATTCTCTTCCTCGATTATCTAAGAATTTTGATGACTTGCGAGTTTGGTTAGAATAATTCTCCATTTATATTTCTGTTTTAATTGCTCATGAGGCCGTAAACCCTTCTATTTCTTGATTTCAATGATAATATATTTTCCGACAAAAAAAAAGTCTTCAGTCCAATGCAATGACAACTCTCAATACTGGAATGAATTCAAAATTACGTGCAATTATTGGGAAATTGTTGATTAATTTATTTTTAGGTAATTAACAGCTAGAATTGAAAGCATCAAAAGGTAATTTAATTAAAGTGCGGATAAGAGCTACAGCTAATCCTTATAGATTCAAAGAAAAACTTGAATGGCACGAAATGTAGTAGAATGGTTTTTTTTTTTTTCATTTGAAGGGCATCACATGTTATAAGACACTACCAAAAATAAAAAACGAGATTTGTGTGATATGTATTATGCTAAACGTATGATCTTTTTGTATTATTAGTTGAATATTTTCATATATTTGGAGTGTGGATAGCAATGGACAGCGTGACATGCCTGGTGGAAGGAGAGAAAGTGGTGAGGTTCATAATAGAGGTGCCGAAATCTGCCACAGTTCTTCAACTGAAAGAGAAGATCAACGAGTGCACTTCTGTTCCGGTGGCTCGACAAACGCTACTATTCAAAAACTCTGAGTTACAAGACGCTATGACCTTGATAGAGAGCAATATGGAATTTGTGGCGGGGATTGTTCTTCAAATTGAGCCAAATATGGAAGATATGGACGTGAACATAACGGTAACATCTCCAGCTTTCAAGTCAGCCTTTAATGTCAACCAAATGGACACTGTACTCTCTTTGAAGAAGAAGATTAGAGAAAGGTGGGGCTTTCCGATTGAACAAATCACTCTCTGGCGCTTAGACTATGAGATGCGCGATGAAATGCCTCTTCTTGCCTACTATATTTACGATGGTTCAGACGTAACATTTGTTTGGAGAAAAACGTACTGACGGGGACTAAGGTTCAATGAGTAGTTGTATTGCAACACTGAAAATTCATCTTATGTTTTAGTTGCGAGTTTGTGTTTGTTCAAAAATTAAGCAGAAATAATGAATTTGTGTTTTCTTTATCATAATGAATTTACTTCGACGTAAAATGTGCAGAAAATCATGCCAGTTAATGCACTTATGAACAGCAAGATTTCCTAGTTAGTCTCTGTAGAACTACGTTTGGAATCTATGATGGATTGATGCTGCAGGGGAAAAAAAAGCCAATAAAATAGCTATGCTGTTTGTTTACTTTGACTATTTCAAAGCACCAGTTAATGATAAATTTAATTTTGGTCAACTCATGATGCTTATAAATCAATCTTTGTTAAGAATATTCTGGTTTGATGAGTTTCATTAGCAAGCATGCAGTGGAGGTGAAAATCTTTCAAATCATACATAAACAATTATACAGACAACCTGCAATGAGGGTGGTGGTGGAGATATTGACTGGAAATCTCTTCTACATTCAATTGGGGAATGATGCCACGGTAGCCGATCTCAAGCTAGAAATTGGAGCCCAGCAAAACCTTCCACATGATCGTCTCATCCTGATTCCGGACAAAAATCAATGCCATGGCGATTACATGATCAATAGAGATGAAGATGAGACCTCTTTGGTTGATTGTGGAATTCATGATGGATCTCACATCTATGTATTCTTCAATCCAGTTGATGATGGATCTAATCATCATTTTCTGTTCACTTCGCCTGATTATCTTGTTGGGTAACCTGCTTCCCCTGTCTGAACAGAACAGTGCTTCGCATTTGATGTTTCTGTATGTTTGCTAGGATCAACTAATGTCTTGGTATTTTGGTCAGTAAATGTCATGTAGAAATTGAAGGAATTATTTGTTCTGATTTCTACATGCGTGCACGAGTAGATCAATGGCATTCATAAGCTGATAAAACTCTCCAGATTCGTACCATTCTCTAATGAATACTCTGAACCCGATTCTTACCATTGCCTGATGAAGTTTTATTGTTTATAGAGCTTGCGTTTATACTATCTAAGTTTGAAGCAATTGGGCGAGGACTTTATTCGAACACTTGGTGTGCGTAACGTGAACAGCTACTGATTCAATGGGGAGGGGACTTTCGTCGAACAACTAGTGTGTATCATTTGTACAACAGTTACAAATTTATCGACTCATAATATAAGCGCATCAGTGCATCTCACCAAACTCTAGGCTACAGAGAATTCAAGCTTGATTTGAAAAGCTAAACTCTAAGATCGTTGTATTTTATTTTGGTTCACTGGAACTTCTATGATATTTTACCCTATGTAACTGCAGAACTTTTTGAAAACTACTTGCATGAAAAGAAAACTGTTTGGATCTCAATACCCAGTGCGACTCACAGTCCCCTGAAAAACATAAAGCACATCCCCATTTTCCACACCATGCAATCGGAGGCTACAACCGTCCCGCATAATCCTCTGCTTGTGTATGAACAAATAATCATCAAGTGGAAGAATTTTTCTGCTCAAAAGCAGCTGCCTCAAGTCATTAACAGTACTGCTGTCCTTCAATTCCAATGGAATACTCGCCGCGTTAAGCAAGCAAGAAGAAGTTTGCACAATTACACACAGCCTTCTTGGCGGAGGATCGTCCCTCAGGTGGTGCATAGTTTTCAGAAACACAATAATTTCACATGATTCGCGGATTCCATATTCGCTTAGATTGCGAAAATCCTCATCCAACTCTACCCCAGAAAAGAAAAGTGACATTCTTTTGATTGGTGTGCCATCCATTATGTGAATTTTCTCTTTTAGGCTACGAACTGTTTCTGTTCTATCCACTTCTACATTAATCTGTCTAGCTGAGAACTTCACTGTAATGTAGATTTTATCAGAATGGTTGAATGGAGGGAGTATGGATTTAATGGTCAAGTCGATTTTGGTGCCTTCATAGACAATTGGGTAATCTTCCATGTCTAATCCATCAACTAGCTCCCAACCAGATACAGAGAGAGTTTGTGAAGCAACTGGTATACCCAGAAATTGTTCTATTTTCCTTTTGATCTCCACAACAGTTTCTTGGAGACCAACTTCCATGGCAAACTCACGAGCCCAAGCAACAATGATCACCCTCATTTTGTTGATAAGAGGCTAACCTTCTCAGTTGCTAATATTTTGGCTAATTAGAGAAGAAACAGATCAAATTCAAAATATTTTTAAGAGTTTGAATGAATGTCAGAACTTTGATTTTGCACTTTATGTAATCACGGAGGAAGGAATCTAATTCTCGTTACTCATGCTGAAACAATGTGAAATTCATGCCAATACATTTTCTGCATGTTGAGGACCATGATTTCTTGCACCACATTTTTAGTGTAAATTAGTTAATATCTCATGTTATTTACATGAAAAAGCGAAAAGTTCCACTATTTTTTATCCCAACTATCGCAAATGATGAGATGAACGGACATCATCCACGTGAAATTATGGGGCCTATGAAATGATGTACTTCCATATTAGCATTTGGAATAGCTGAGACAAAAAACATTAGAATCTGTGAGACTGTTATTTACACAAAGTTGAGAACATACATCTTTGTTGTTGTCTTTTTATAACCCAAGTAAGCCATTCATGGTAGGACAAAAATGCTTGCTCAGACTCCTAACCTTGCAAAAGACGGAAGCTCACCATGACCTGGTGTTTGCTTAATTATCTGTTAATCGCAATACATAGTTTTATGTGTTTTACCCATTCTTCACGACTCTTTTCAGATACAGGCCACCCAGAACGGAAAGGGCAATAATGGGCTTCGGCCCAGTTAAATTGAGAACAGATAATAAAACAAAAAGGTATGCCAAAAACATACAGTAGTGGGCCTATTAGGCCTATGTTTTCATAAGCAGAGTTTCTGCCTACCCTTATCCAGTTGGGCCTGTTTGGACTAGTTTGTTTTAGTTTAATTGGACACTGAACGTATTTTGTTGGGTCTATTTTCTATTATGCTGGCCCTGGCCCCCCATTAGGCGAATATTTTCCTGTGATTCCAAGAATCCAAAGGCTAAGGTATTTTTTAACAGATTTCAAAATAAAATGTAATTAATGACTAAAAAAATATGATAAATAGGAAATTATTGTTATGTACTTCAAAATTCATACAACCTAGTCTAGTGATGAATCTTTCTGGGGCAAAACCGTATGGACTCGAAAGGTATTGAGTTTGATTCTCATTAAGAGCAATACACGAGTGTCTACACGCTGAGTTTTTGCTCAACTTACCCTATCGTTAGGTGAGAAACTTCTATGCATGCGGACTTGGTGACCCAAGTTTAGACTAATATTGGATGAAATTTATGTGCACGCAAATCTGACGACCCAAGTTTAGATTCATATCAAATATTGAAAGTGCAAACTTATATGGAGTTATTCTGTGTTAAACACAAGCGACACTTTAGTTTCCTTTGCATTCTTCATGTACTGAATTTCTCTCTCTTTTTCCTCTCTAATATTTCATATTTATTATATGTTGGGCTGCTGGCAAGTGGGGGATTAGGTATTCATTAATTTAAAAAAATTGAAATGAACAGTCAGTATCAAGAATCATGATATAATATAAAACAGCCGACGTAGGACTATCTAATATTCATTGTAATCCAAATCTTTGTTTCTTGTATTAGTCTGTTAGCTATGGTGAGAGATGTCCTTGAACACCATATAAGACTAAGCAGAAATGGTGAGTCGCCACCCTAAAAAGTGATAGTTGTTGGCAAGACTCTAAACATTACAAACAAATTCTGCTTATTCTCAAAATACCAATTTGAATGAACTAATTAATGCAATGTGATGTAATTGTCAATAAGAACAAAACCCTAAACCTAACTAATTCCTATTATTGACTACCTAATTTGGTTAAATAAGTGTAATGTACCTCATTATATATTGCACATGTTGGGTAGATATATATATATATATATATATATGTGTGTATATATATGTTGGGTAGATATATTTGTGACCTGTTTTTATTTTTTTGTTAATTGTCACGTAGCCGAAGCAGAAGTGCATATATACTTACTTAACTCTCTCCAGTGTCTGGAAATTGCAAGTTACATTGAATTGGCCAGCTAGCTTAATTTCCTTCTCAATTGCTTTTTTCTTTTGAATTGGCAAATAATGGGAGGGGTTCGTTGTCTTGGTTTTGTATTGGTCTTACTAGGGTTATTGGTATTTATTGGGTCAACTGAGGCTCAGCTGGAGGTGGGTTTCTATTCTAAAAGCTGCCCAAACGCAGAGATGATTGTTTATGACTTCGTTTACGAGCACATCCCTCAAGTTCCATCTTTGGCTGCAGCTCTTTTAAGATTGCACTTCCATGACTGTTTTGTTAGGGTTCGTGTAAATTTTTATGACTCGATAAGATCTATATATATATATATATATATATATATGTGGTATGTGGTAGATTAGATAATGTTTTTGGGTTTAATCTCAGGGTTGTGATGCATCTGTGCTATTGAACTCAACAAGCAGTAATGCTGAAAAGGATGCTGCACCAAATCTTACACTCAGAGGGTTTGATTTTATTGACAGAGTGAAGAGCCTACTTGAAGCTGAATGCCCTGGAGTTGTCTCCTGTGCTGATATTGTCACTCTTGTTTCAAGAGATGCCGTAGTAGCCATTGTAAGTGCTGGACTATTTGAAATACATCACTTTTAACATGACATTGACAATATTGTCCGAGCTAGATCATGGGTCTGCACGGATTTATTTTTCATGGGCCATCGATATTTAGGCCCATGAAAACGCATCTACCATGTGAGAAAAACTTAGTTTTGCTTATAAATCATTCGGGAGTTATGTTAGGCATTTGTCCCACATCGCTCAGATGTGGGAGTGAAGATCTGTTTATAAGGGGGAAAGGGGGCTTTCCCCTAGTAGCCAAGGTTTTCATGAGGGTAGGGCCACGGGCCCGGGCCTGACTGGGCCTTGGTTACAGCCGGCCCACACGGTGGGAGTCCGTTTGGGCCTTGGTTGTTAGGAGATCCTTATCAATTGGTATCGAAGCCACCCAGCTGGGCGTTTGTGGACTTGTGTCCAGCGCCCTCGTCCCTGGTGGGAGCATCGAAGCCACCCAGCTGGGCGTTTGTGGACTTGTGTCCAGCGCCCTCGTCCCTGGTGGGAGCATCGAAGCCACCCAGCTGGGCGTTTGTGGACTTGTGTCCAGCGCCCTCGTCCCTGGTGGGAGCGATGTGGGAGTGAAGATCTGTTTATAAGGGAGAAAGGGGGCTTTCCCCTAGTAGCCAAGGTTTTCAAGAGGGTAGGGTCACGGGCCCGGGCCTGACTGGGCCTTGGTTACAGCCGGCCCACACGGTGGGAGTCCGGTTGGGCCTTGGTTGTTAGGAGATCCTTATCATTATGTCAGACCGTTATTGAATATTTAAAAAGTAGCCAGAATTAATTTTCATAGCCTAATCAAACTGACTTGTATGTAAATTAATTTTCAATCTTTGCCATCATTTGAAGGGAGGTCCATACTGGAGCGTTCCGACCGGCCGAAGAGACGGGGTAATATCAAGGGATTTGGAGGCATTGGCCAACATCCCCTCTCCCTTTAGCAATCTATCCAGTCTCACAACTTCTTTCGCTAACCAAGGCCTGGACTTGAAGGATCTGGTATTGCTATCTGGTAAGCTATGTTTTTGTTTTCCAACGACAAGAAATCTTCAACTTTTGGTCCATATAAATCTCGGATACTTAGTAATGATAACAACTATATATTTAAGGTGGTCACACAATTGGGTTGGCTCACTGCCAATTCTTCTCAAATCGCTTGTACAACTTTACTGGAGTTGGTGATCAAGACCCAGCTCTAGATAGCAAATATGCTGCCAATCTCAAGGCCAGGAAATGCAAAACCCCTAATGACAATACAACCCATGTTGAGATGGACCCTGGAAGCCGCAACACATTCGATCTTAGCTACTATTCACTCCTGCTTAAGAGACGAGGTCTCTTTGAATCTGATGCTGCTTTGACTACTGACTCCACTACATTGACTTATATCAACCAACTCCTCGAAGGTTCGTTGAATTTCTACGCTGAATTTGCCGAGGCAATGGAAAAAATGGGTCGTGTCAATGTTAAGACTGGCTTCGATGGTGAGATCAGAAAACGGTGTGGCTTGGTGAACAGCTAAGCTTAGTTAAGGACTTGGCTTGACTACGTTTTAACTTTTAATTAAGCGCAATAGATTGTGGTTTGGTTTGTGAAAGGTTTTTAATAATTGCAACGTACATTTATTGTTATAAATAAGTATTTTATAATAAAGGAGGAGAAGCCCTTCTTCAATATCGTAAGCAAATATGCATGCAATATGTACTTTTCGGAAACATTTGTAACAAATCCTATCTTATGTTGTGCTCGTTTCGTTGTCAATGTTTGGATCACAATCAAACCATAATTGTTTGTAAGAACGATAAAATATATAGAGACACTCAGAAACCAAGTTTGCCTTTTAGTTTTTACTATTTTCAGGCCTCACTCTTGTTTCCAATTATGGGCAACTATGTTTACTGGTTGTTTCGTTGGATATGGGCCAAACTTTATGGAATGGTTTATTGTTACACGGCCCAATCTTAAAACTGTCGTGGTCAGGCCCAATTATTAATTCTGTTTCTGTTCTTAGTTAATAGTAGTTACGGATTTTACCAGGCCCAAGAAAAACAAAACAAATCAAACCCAGAACTCTCTAAAACCCTAATCCTAATCCCTATCGACCAAGCCGAAACAGCGGCTCTATCTTTATATATGAGGCGCTTGATCGCCTCTGATTGTCTCTCTTCTCGACTGTTCAGTCCTAACCTCGCCATGTGTTTCATTCAGATCTGATTTCAATTTAGTAGATTATGCTGTCGTTGTTCGTGGTAATTTGTAGTCTTTGTTCTTCGTTTCTATTAGCTATGGATATATGAGAAGATTGCAGTGATGAAGCAATTTTTGTGGACTAGAGTTTCTGATCAGGGACGTAGTTCCTGTGGTTGAAGACTAACCCTTGGCTGTCTGAGCATCCTTCTCGATATCCTCTTGTATATAGTCTTTAATTTTCTGTGATTTCTTGGATTTTGTGTGTATGTAGAATTGTAGCTATGAATGATTTGGGCTTATGATGATAATTTTAATTAACTTAGCGGATTTCAGTGAGACTCATTTTGTGTCAGTGATCTGATTGTTACACACACTGAAGCCCGTTCACTGATCTGGTTCTTTGCTTTGTATTCGTCTGTTTTGAAATTCTGTGTATATTGCATGATTGTGGATTTTACGATGAGATAAGGCACCAATGGTATTTTGAGGGAGGGCAGTAGACGAGAACTTGAATTCTCTGCAACCCTCTTTTATTTGTAACTGTTTCTGATTGACTGATGTGGTCAGTCTGTGTATATTGATGTGCTATTGAACAAGAATGTAGTAATAAGGTAAAAATAAATAGCAATGATAAATGGGTTTAAAATAGTTTTAAATTGGTATACTGACACTGTAGAATAAAAGTTTTATTCCTACTATAAACAATGCAATGATTCCTCGTCAAAAGCCCAATGCCAACTTGACAATTTACATTGTACCTGATTATTTAAATAATGGGAATACAAAAGGATTGAACAATCCACCACCTAAAAGGTGAATTAAGGAATTAAAAATTACAACTAAATAATGAATTTAGGTTCGTGGAACTACGAAAGCATCCAATGCTTGACCACTACATGGATCCCCACCTGGCTATTTTCACTGAATTTCAAATTTCACAAGAGTTTTGAGTTATAGGATAAAATGATATTGCACTCATTACAGTGGTACGTCGTCAACAAAATCATTCTCTTGGAGACTACTTGGGTTTTTCCTGCGTTTATAAAGGCGATAGATGCCATATATAATGGCCACTCGAGCAAGAACCCTTATAACAGGAATAATGGCACACACATAACAGGGAGAAGGAATCTCAAGAAGATCATTCATCTGCAACGCAACAAAACAAACCAAACCAACAAAGATTAATTCTAATTGTTGAATATAAATTGGTAAGCATACGTATTCTATCTAATCTCTAAACAACTATCAGAAACCAATATCCAGCTTAACCAGGAAGGAGACTAACAGCTACTTAAATGGAACAAAAATCCCACAAGAATAGTTTTACTGACCTCAACATGCTTCTTCCAGTGCGACTTAATTCCTTGGAGATGCCCCATTCCAACAACGGCAACAACTGATCTATGCTTTCTTGCCACTCTCCACAGTGTGAATGCCATGTACCTAAGAAATATAAGTTTGTGAAACGAATTAGAACTATTATAAGATTCTAGAAGAACAACAATAACCAAACAATGAATTGCGTCGCATATCCATGATTTTAGAACAGAAAAGGAGCCTCTTGATAATAATTTTGAGATTTGCGCTCTATAAAGGATTAATTAAAAGGAAAACACAGCGGTTTCATTAGTTCTAAGTTCTAACTATTACCCCCTGCCACCAGGAAAGAAAGTAAAAGAAACGAAAATGAAAAACCCAGAAAATGAAATGAAACATAAATTGTTTTGACATAAATAAACCAACCAGCTAGTTTTATCCCATCAATATCTACTAGGTGATCACTTGCAAAAGTGTTTTGCAAACCCTAATCTGTTTTCTTTTCTTTGTATTCTTTTGGTCCAGAGTAGATATATGCCCAGCCTAAAACGGTTCCTTCCACTTCTTCTACATGCAGTAAATAGAGCGCAAAAAAGCTACGCTGAGCTGCTGGGGTTCCTTACCCTAACTGCATTCAGAATAGGTGCATATTGCAATCTATCCAGAGAACACAATTATTGATATGTTGGAAGCTACACAACAATCTACAATGCTCTGTTACTCTTGTATAATATAATCACAGATATGAGAAAAAATAACAAAAGGTGCATTTCCAACAGCCTCCTTTTTCTCTTTTCAAAACTAAAGAGGGAACAAATTTTTTTTATTTAAAGCCATATTTCCGCAGCAAAATGAAATGAAGAGTTTAACCATGATATGGGTAAAAGAATACTAACTGATCTCGCTCATCTATAAGGGCTTTACTAAACAATTCCATAAAATGGGGGAGCGTGATCTCATCAGCATGATCATATTCATCATGCATTTCCGCTATCTGAAAATAAACGACATTAAATTACTATCAATCATAATTAGAAAAATATACCACATTCCACTATAGAGTCATTCAAAACTAAGTAAGCTTGGCCTTGCTTTCTATAAAGCAACTAAGGCAGAGTTTGGCTCATTAAACAATTGTGAGATTCAGGTCAAGTTGATTTCAGCCAGAAAAGCCTCCATAAGCTTGAGATCATAAGCACAATATATCTAAGAATAGAACATATAAATATATGTAATATTTCTATTGCAACACGTAAAATATAGCACATGCACACACATATACACTTGAATGACAGATTTGCTGGCAACTTCAGTGAGAGCTCCATAACATTTGAGCTCAGCTTGACAAATTAAAGCTCAACCAAAAATCAAGAGGTATTTAGCTATTGTGTAGGCATTAACTAAGAGGTACTTAGCTACAATCAATAACTACCCATGGAAAAATGTAGAGAAAGAACTGTTCACCTCTTTCATAAGATCCTCACGACTGAAAATCCGTAAAAAGAATCCTCCAAGAAGAAGGACGAGATGTAAAATTGCTTTATGCCTGAGCTTCATTCTCGTGAAAGCCCTACGTAATGTAATCTGTTCCAATCATCATCAAATCATAATGAATAAAAACAACAACATGAACAAAGTACATGAATGTGGAATACAAAATTTGAAGAAGTAATCTAAGAAACATTCAGCGACTCCAAAAGAATATCCATTTGGTAGGCCTGAACTTGAAAGTTCTCAAGAGATAGCCAAGTTAGATAAATGACCACTGACATGCTTTGCATACAGAAACTGAAAGCACAACCGACAATAAGCAAAATAGCCATATGCATTCTCCTCTCATGAAGGTGCCGAAATACCATGGGCAACTTAGTGTAGTATCGCTAAATCAAATAATGTCATCTGCTTCCTTGCTGGGTAGTCAATGTTTCTTCGATTAAAGGGTGAAAATACAAATTCAAGGAAGACAAGGTTTGCTGAAACGGTAGAAAGCAAACCTGTTCTGTCCAGCAATCAGGTAATAATGTATCTTATACCTGAAAAGGGCGATCGCCAAGTATCACTTTGCCACCATACTTCCTTGCTTCTTCAAATGCTATACGGAACTCTGAACCAGGATAAACCCCGAGCTTCTTACCAGACTAACAGAAATTCAAGAGAAGTATCGCGTTACATGATGATAATTTAGCTCAATTGGAGTGGAAAAACCATGATGATCTCAGTAAATATGAGATAAAAGCTAATTTAGTAACTTGCCTCGACATAAAACCTGCTGAGAAGTATACTAAACCATGCACATTTTTCCTTCCACAAAATTTTCACCATTTTGATCATAGACGGTACCTGACAAATCAAATAAAAATGGCAAGCAAGAGGTGGGAAATTGAAGGCATAAAATTCGAACCTTACAAGGGCTAAAAAACTATGCTGGAACGACAAGCCAGATATATTTCAATATGAATTGAGGAAATAGAACGAGCCTAATAGGTCATTTGTCATGTAATGCTGCTATAATTTACTATCACTCGCCCAAACAAAAAATTCATGACAAAGTGGACAAATTTGAGACCATCACTATTTTGTGATATAAGGGTTTAGAAAATGAGGATAACATCGTGAATGATTTTTTTCCCCATTCTATTTTTTCTCTGGTATATTGCAAAGCAGATATATTGACAATCTCAAATGGGAAATAGAAAAATAATAATAATGATTATGAAGAGGATATGATGATGTAATGACCAAGAAAATGTCACACTATCATAAGTGGCATGTCAATGACAGAGAGACTGACCTCCAACTTTTGTCTGGTAAGTCCGGACACTCTATCAGAGCACAACTCCAAGAAGACAACCTGTAATTAACAGTCCAAAGTAAAATGTGCAGCAGCACATCACCGAAAATTTCCAAGGTTAATCTCAGAAATGCATCATCTAAGGGGATGCAGCTAACCTGCTATATGATTCATCTAACAATCAAGTGTTATTGAGTTCAAAAAGGAAGTGCCTGCGGTTTCAAGTGGCTGATTACTGTTTGAACTTCACTAAATGATTTCTGGAACAATGCCAGCAAGGGTCAACAAAACATTAATAGGGACCAAATTTTACACTGCATTCATATTTACATTGTACTCAACAATAGAAAGAACCTCTTCCAAGTTTAAATTGCATTCAAATTTTAACCAATGAGTGCTCATTAACTCACTCTTGGAAATGATATAATTTTACAATAACACCAACTGGAGGATTTGGAAAAGAAATCGCTAAAGTCCTCACTAATACTTCGCCGAATCCATAAAGAAATCACCGGTAAAACCAAAATAAAAAGTAAGAAAAAACAATTCTACCACGAGTCCACGATTCACTCTATTTTATGGTTTCATAATGAAGAGAACTATGTTATGTATAGTTGTATACTGGTTGGAATGAATCACTTCTTAAGAAAAGAAACAGAAAAACTACCTCATACACATGATTTGTGCCGATCAAGTACACTTCGCACTTGCCACCCTCAGCTCCCTCAGCTGTTGAATCACATGTGAGGACCCTTACCCTTCTAGCAAGCTCCTCGGGAAGCACTCCCTTCTGCTCCGAATTTACATTCTCACCACCACCCTGATAACCAACGACCACATATTGTTCACCTGCGGGCGTCGTCAATTCCAGCGAGTCCCTGCCCACTTTTGTCGCGAGAGAGGCAGCATTACCAAACTGTGGATATGATAATCGGATACAAGGCGCGAAAGTGGGGGTGTTATAAACCCGACGGAGAGGGACTACGGTGGAGAAGGTTAAGAATCGGCGAGAAACGAAAGAGTTTAGAGTACGGAAAAGGCGAATTAAGCGAATCATAATGTCGTGCGGAACAAGAATCAATACACGAGTGGACGACCTGAGACACCAAGGGCGGGGCGACGAGCAAAAATTTCTCGCGGGAAACTGAGTTTAATCAAATTACGATGTCGTGATCTACACAATTATGATCTTCAATCACGCATACCACCACCACCGTCGGGATGATCAGTCGAGCATTTTGACTCCTACGAGTCTGGCCATTCCTTTTGGGTCGTTCTAGTCACACGTCCGTTTTTTCTAAAAACACTCCCTCAACTCATTTTTACAAGGAATTATCAACTTAGATTAAGGTGTTTTTAAAAAAAATCAGAATCTGATTAAAACTATCATTCTTTTTGATTTACTTTCAGTTGGGATTGATGGGATAACCAGCCCATAAGTCCATTTGCACCTAAACCCACTAAAGATTCTACATAAAATGGTGGATTAATGGGATACGTTGATGCATATGAGCCACGTTTTGTGCATCCCATTCGATTTAGATTAACATTATTTGCAATCAAAATTTATCAACTACGCTTTCATCTTTATAAACATCAGACAAAAATATCACATTATCAAGTATAATTTTTTTTTTCCTTAAAAATCAATTAGCACCCAACTTTCTCCTTCTTTCATGGATACATGATCTTTTCCCTCCATGTCCTTTTAGAACATCTTCCATTTTCTTCACTCTAATGGCAACCTAACAGAAGCCAAAGAAGTGGAACCATAAGGTTTTGCTTATGTGTATGTTTCATTTCAAATCCCTAATTCATCTGTTTTTCTCAAATGAGTTTTGTTCATTTCTCAATAGATTTGATTCTATTTGACCCCCATTGGTTCATATGACAATCGCATATCATACCTTCACCACTAAACCCATTTTTATTCAAGGGATTGTTGATTGTGGCAAGAGGATGAAAATGAGGAATATATGAAGGGATTTTTGATGTGATGTTGTTGTCCATGGAGGTAGATGGGGGAGTAGGGTGGTGGACACGTATGGTTTGGAGTTGGTAGATGAAGTGATCAAGGTTAAGAATTGGAGATGGTTGCGACTGCGAGGATGGAGATTGAGGGGAAGACGAAGATGAACAGAAAAAGGACAATGAGATGTGTTACGATTGAACATTTTCGCGAGAAATTAAGATGCGCTTAGTAAATCGTGGGATGCAAATAGTCCCATTCTTTGATTTAGTTGAGCCTTGGCTCATAACAATGGGAGGGCCCCAATGTATATCTAATATTTTTTTTTTGAGAAGAAATGTATCTCTAATATTGAATAATTGAAAAATAAATAAATACGAGAATATACGTGCAATGTGAACGTTGAAATAATTTAGAAGAGATCGACTGGATCACGAACAAGTGAGACTTCAAAGCTAATATCAATCAAATCTGCAAGAAAACTCATAGCTTCGACATCAATTAGAGACCAAACCAGGGACTGAACGGCATAATAGAACACAAAGAATTTGAAGAGAAACCAAAGAAATAGAAATGACAACGAAAAAGAATGATAAATTATAGTTTAGTTATAACTATGATCAAAGGCCACACTACATGTGTATAAGGACTCCTAGTAGCTTTTTTACCTTGTATTCTTATTCATACCAAATTTCAGACTAGAAAGGTGCTTTAAGTTAAGAAGGGACATTATCCAACCCATCACGATTGCATGCTGTTAAATAAAGGACTATTTCCTGCCATTTAGATATATGCCGGAAATAATAGCAACCCCAGCGACTACAGCACCCACGGATGTAAGAATCTTTAAAGTAGAAACAGTGGACGTCGGAGAAGGAATTTCAAGAAGATCCTTAACCTGCAATACACAAAACAAACCAACAAAGAGCATTAAGGCACAAATTTTTTTTAATGACCCCAAATTATCAAGCATATATTTTCAATTTAACCGAGACAAGGCATAATCACTGATGCGTTACAAGAAGTAAACCAAGACGCGGAAATCAATAATGGACTCTGCTAGAAACTCATAAAGAAGTGTTTAAATGACAGAAAATTCCCCCAAAATTATTCACTGACCGCAACAGGCTGCTTCCAGTACTTCTTAATTCCATTGAGGTGTCCCCTTCCAACAACTGCTACAACAGAACTATGCTCACTCGCCACTCTCAGCAGTCTGGATGACATGTACCTGAACAAAAGCTATATTATAAATTTGGAAGAATAATAATGGAATGATGATCACTAGTAAAAATCTTTTTCTAAAACCAGCACAATCTGTACTAGTTTCATATTTTTAGTAATATTTACGTCCACACAAATATATTGCACAAATCTAAAACATCCCAACCACTTTTGTATGCACTCTAGTTCGAGCCAACATTTGCAAAAGTAAAACCGTAAAATTTGGAACCTTTGACATTCTTAACAACATGTAAAATAGCTTGCAAAATGCTGGAAACTGTACGTTAATGAACAGCAATCTGTAACTATTACATACACTAACAAAACGTATGGGGAAACAAAAAATTTTTTTTTTTTCCCCAACGCCCCACCCGTCTCTTTCCATCTCACATACCAAAATTAATGGCAGAACAACAAATTACTTAAAGTCATACTTCAGCAACCAAACAAAATCAAACGATATATAGAGGTAGAAGAATACTAACTGATCTCGCTCATGTACAAGGGTTTCCATTAAAGTCGGGAACTCCTTGCTCATCTCTTGAATCACCAGAGTTAGCATGTCAACATCGTACATTTCCTTTAGCTGAAAATAAGCTAGATTAAATTTATCAAATAGAATTAGAAAGAAAAGTAGATCTCCCCCTCCAACTCAAGGTGAAGTAGGAATTCAAAGAAACCAAGCAGAGCCAAACTTAATAGGTTCCAGATCAATTTGTGACTAATAGACTACGCTTGAGCTTGTTTCACCTCAAATAACCAGGACAGAGTTTGGCTAATCGAGAATCATGAGATCCAGGTCAAGTTCATTGCGTCGAAAAATCTTCTAAAAAATAAGTTCATGAGCACAATATATATAATGAGAAACTCTAACTGTAAGTAATATTGTATGTGATATGTACAATATACAGCACAACACATATACAATTATACATATTTAAGTTTTCTTGTAACTTTACAAAAAGAGCTCTGTAATATTGGAGCTACACTCATATAATCAAGTGACCATAACAGAGTCAAGCTTGGCAGACCAATATTGGGCTAGCGCAAGCGGTTAGTTTGTAGCCAGTCCTAATGAAAACTAAGAGGTAACTAATTGCATACTTTAACTAGTCATAACAATACACAGATGAGAGAAATGGCTAACCATCTTGTTAAGATCTTCGGGGCTTGGTAAAAAGAATGCCTGAAAAAGTAAGGAGTAGAGTAATTTTGCTTTATGCCAGAGCGGCATTCTTCCCCAGGTCCTCCTCAGTGTAATCTGTTCCAATCAGCATAAAATCATAACGAATGACGCACAATAACAACCCAACAATGACACCATTATGCTATAAAATTAACTAAGGATAGTTCAGGCATCGTTATATCTCTCAATTTCTCCCATCAAGGGTCTGAAATACCATGGGCAACTTAAAGTACATAATGCAGTACTTATAAATCAAACATAGCTTATCCATTAATACAATAACTTGGTGCGGTAGAAAATGTTACTTCAATTAAGGGTGGAATGGAGTATAGATAGACCAGGCAGACTGGGAAAAGAGTAGACATAAGAACATAAAGACGACTAAGCTGGCTAGAAAACTACACAGAAAACTAAAAATTAGAAGCGAGGTGTTCTATCCAGTTATCAGACAAGGTATCTTACCTGTACAGGGCGATCACCAAGTATTACCTTGCCACCATACTTCTTTGCTTCTTCAAATGCCACGCGAAACTCAGAGCCAGGAAAAACCTCAAGCTTATTAGCAACCTAAAAGAAATTTGAGAGAAATATTGCATTACATGATCTATAATATTTTAGCTCAACTGAAGTGGAAAACCCATGAAGACCTCCGTGAATTTGAGATTAAAGCTATAATTACAAAACCTACCTTAGCAAGAAACCAGCTGTAAAGTATTCCAAATATATTATGCTTTTTCTTCCACATTTCCACCATTTCACCCATAGTCGGTACCTAATGAGCCAAGAAAAGAGAGAGAAGGTAAACAAGGAGGTCTGTAATCAAAGTCTGAAGATTGAAATCTTGTGAGGATATCAAATGGACACTGAGTTGTTTGAGGAAAAAAAGAGTTCATATAGCCCTCAGGATATATTCTGATACAAATTGAGGTCAATAAGACCATAGGTTTATCCTAAAATGGCACTGTCATTTAATCTCACCCGTCAAAAGAAATGCCATGACAAGAGATCAAATATCATGTCATCTGTAAATTCATCATGGCATCATCAAAAGCAGATATGCTGAAATTTTAAAACCAAAAAAATGATGATGATGAAGATTATGACAGCAACAATTGAGACAGACCTTTATATTTTGAGGGCTAAGCACAGCAACTCTACTAGAGCATAACTCCAAGAAGACAACCTGTAATCAACATACTCAATGAGAAAAGTAACCACAATGTTATGGCAAACATCCAAGATGAATATAAGACACGTATCATCAAAAAGCAGGCAGCTAACCTGCTAAATGATCCATTCATCAATCAAGTGTTAATGAGTTCAAAGGGAAGAACCTGTGGTTTCAAGTGACTGACTACGGCTTCAACTTCTCTACATGATTCCTGCAATGATGCACGTGAGGATTAACACAATATCAATCGTTCTGCACATAGTGGTTGACCACCTGTAGTCTCACAAATCAAAGACCCATAGAGTAGGAAAATAAAGCACTTCTAAGTAGAATGAAATCTGTAATGCTCATAAGTTCACCAATTCCAATTTACGTTTTACGCAGATTTTAACTTATGAGACTCTCCCAACCCACTACTGGAAATAAATATCATGATTGGAGGATTAGAAAAATAAAACACTCCCTGATGCACCAGCAACATTAAAATTCAAAAGCCCATGAACTAAAGTTTGACAGTTTCAAGTAACTTCTGTCAATTAACAACATACCCAGTAATGCTAAGCAAAAAAACATGAGAAAGTCCTCTTCATGATATAGTATCAATCAACAAGAACCTCGAGCAACTAAAAGAACAATAAAAACAATTTTTCAATCCCAAATTGCACAGCAATATTCTAGTAATTCCAGTACACGGGAATTGAGCAATGAGAAGTTATTTAGCTGGCTTACGATTATCCATTTATTCTCCTTTTCAAAATCGTAAAAACTAAAATAAACATAATAATTATGACCTAATCATTAATTCCTTTCTTAGGTACAAGAACATAGAAAGATAATATTTAGGTTTCCTAATCACAGGAGTGGAGAAAGATTATCGTCTTCTTTGGAACAGGAAAAGCAAATGGTGAATTACATTTTCCCAGTAAATGACCCATAAACTGAATGCAATTCAAACTAGTGTTTACTGTTTATAGGCCTCTATTAACACAGATAAAACCTGCCCACTATTACCTCCGCAGAGATAAAGGAATCAGATCAAACAAAAGCAAACAAAACACAACCTGAAACACATGAGCCGTGCCAACCAAGTACACGTCGCATTTGCCACTCTCCGCCGTCGAATCGCAAGTGAGGACCATCACACTTCTTGAAAACTCTTCAGGAAGTACCCTTCCCTGCTCTGAATTCCCATCCTCACCACTCCGAGAATCGACCTCGTTGTCAGCTCTCAGCTCCTCCTCAACGTTGACAATGCTCTCGCTCAACGCCTCATCGTTAGGGTCAGAAGTGGGATTTTCAATATGCACAAAATCCTCGCCAGCTGGCGGCACAGATTCCTGCGGGTTCAGTTCCATTACCGGCGGGCGCGGGTCTGAATTTTGGAGATTCGTTCTGAAAGCAACGGAAGCAACCCTAGGAAATTTTCTGGATGAGAGCGTGAAATGAAGGGCATAACCCGATGGAGAAGGAATTTCTCTGTGGTTGTTACGAATCGGTGCGACTCGGGAGAGAGGGTACACTAACCGAGTTGAGCGAATCATATACGAGTTACGGTGTCGAAGCGTGCGCAACTGTGCACATATCGTGGAGTGGAGATTAATGTAGCCCAGCGCCACGGCTAGTCAGCGCGTGCTGTAATGTGTGTTGGGCCCTGTTGGATTAATAGAACTTTGTTAAATTGGGCTTGGTCATGGGCTTAAAATAGTCGTTGGGTCCTTTCAAGATCATGAAACCTTTTTGTTTTTCATCTATATTGGGCTTGGGCTTGGAAATTGTTTTTGGGCTCTTTCTTTTATATACTTATTTTTAGGTTCTTTCAAATTTCAATTCCAAGATCGTGATGTCACAAATAGTAGAAAAATTAAAAATATCGGCGCATTCCTCTTCCCGTTGAGATTTAAAATTTTTGGGGGTTTCTAAATCCTAAGCTCCATTGCAGATACCGACCGATTCGACATTGAAATCTGAATTGAAAGAATCCGAGAAGCGTATGTTTCGATCATCTCTTTTCTATATTCTGTTATTGGCTCAGAACTCACATTAAAAGGACTGCATCATTGTCGCAAACGTACTGTTTGCTAAGCAAAAACCCTAAATTCGTCTCTCTCGAACCCCGAATTTCGTGTAATTATTGTTTCTTCTTCTTTGTTCATCGTTCTTGTACTACTCTTGTTCATCGATCTCGCTTGTTTTTTGTGGCCAAGAAAACAAATACTGTAATTTCCGAATTCGACATGCTTGAGTTGTTTCTGTTTTCAGTGCTGTAGATTTCCTACCTTGGTCTATGTCTCTATCTTGTTAATTTCTTTATTTTTTAGCAATCAAGTTGAATTTCATTATTATGCATAAATTTTGGCGTCAAGATTGCTTGTAGAATTGTGAAAATGTTTTTCGTGTGTGCTTGATGTTTGAGTTATGTTATATGAATTCATGCTAGCATGTGTCTGTATTAATAAGAAGAACGCTCTGATTATGCAGGAGAAGACAATGAAAGTCAAGATTCTGCGTATCCTTCTTCTCAATATTTAGTTGTTAACAGTCACTGTGTTGATCTGTACCTTGATATTGTGGTCACTTTAATAAAAAGGAAACAACCACCAGCCTAGAAGATTCTATTAATGTTTTAATGGTCTTCATAACTTTGCATCACTTTTATCTTGTTTTGCAGAATCTGCAAATACAATCCAAATTTAGACCCAATGTTTCACCATTTTCTACTTGCATGTGTAGATGCCATTCATGATTGCTAAAGTCTCAAGGAGTATTGAAATTATCACACTGAGTATCACTTGTTTTTGAAGTTAATTTTATTTCAAAGTTAATTTGATATTGTATTAGGTAGATCCGTAGATAATGGAGTAGTTTTTCTTTTTGAGCATCTAGTCAAATGTCCTGCAGTCCTGCTTATTGCAAAAATACTAAAAAGATTCCATATCTTCTTTTAATCTTGAAATATTATGCTGTAGGATTGTATGCTTTTGTTCCAGTTAATGTATTAACTATTAAGTAATACCTTGAAACAATTTTGGTTGTTGTTGCATGATGTTGATTGCTGTTATTGAGGTCTTGCTAATATGTTTTACTTCCACATTCTTGACATGAATGTGAATTATATTTTTCTGATGTGGCATGTGTTAGAGGTTTAGAAGAACGAACTCTTCCTTGACCAAATTTTCCTTTCGATATCTACTGGGCCAACAAAAGAGTAGGTCTTTAACATTTCTCCACATATATTGAGTATTTTTTTTATAATTTATAATCATTTATATGTATGAAGTAGAACTATTAGACCTTTTTGTAACTTAAACTCATAAAGTTTACTGCATCTTTTCATTTGTTCTATGTGATTTGTATGGAGTGAAAAACAAATTATTCTTGGATAAACAATAGGTGGCACGCTGTTGCTTCATGGACTTGGGATGCTCAAGATGAAACATGTGGGATTTGTAGGATGGCTTTTGATGGTTGTTGTCCTGATTGTAAACTCCCTGGGGACGATTGCCCTTTAAGTAAGTCATTGCCCTTTAAGTAAGTCATTGCCCTTTAAGTAAGTCATTAAGCTTAATCACTTATGATTTTTCATTATAATTGCATATTTTGCCATGTTTCATATGAAATCAACACATCTGTTCAATACTTCAATGTCAAATGCCAGGATTTTTTTTTCAGATAAAAATATGACATTTTTTCAGTTGAGTTTTTATGTCAGGTTATTGTTTTGTTTCTGTAGACTAAATTCATGTACCAACAGTTCTTCGTTCCTGTTTGTGCCTTTGTGTGAATACTTATGTGAGAAGAATCTGAAGAATGGAATAAAGCTTAGTGCATTTATCATCAGAAGTTACACCAATGTTCTATATGCCTTCTAAGTAGTTCTGGCACTTTGACTTGGGCCTGTAGCTAGGAGCCTCAGCCTCAAGTGGGCTTGGGGCTGCTCATAAGTGCTTGAAGTTTAAATTTATTGTTGTTTTGCGCTTCTTTCTAATATCTATCAATTTCCCTGCATGATAGTACATATCTCACCCTGGAGGCTTCCCATTACTTATATTTCTTTCTTTTTTTTTTAACTTATCGCCTGCTTCTGATTAATATTCGCAAGTTTCTTTTTCCATAAACTTGTGCCTTATTAGTTCAGCAACATTTGGCTGCAAAAGATATTTGCTGAACCCCTTCTTTCCGCTACAACCTTGTCATTACTACGTCTGTTACATGTGGTTCCTTTATACTCATTCATGAACGAAAATATGCAGAGATGTGTGCTATGAGGGCCAGAATAACTAAAACCTGTATATACATTCTAGAGTAAAGATGCATTAAGTTACGATCTTTTCATCATTAACGTGCAATGCCTTCATTTTCTCTCCCAATTCATTTTGTCTCATTTTCATATTCTAGACACTGTCATCTGAATAGTTGTTAATAACCAGTTCAGTTTCTTCTTTCCTCACTTTCTACTACTTGATTGCTGTTGGTATACCATTCTGTTATTTTCCTTTGGAAAAATTAGTGAGTGGAAATGATTTTTTTTGGGGGAATATAGCATTGTATTGAAACTGAAGACGTTTCATTTATCTGCAGTTTGGGGTGCATGTAACCATGCATTCCATCTCCATTGCATCTTGAAATGGGTGAACTCACAGACAACTCAAGCTCATTGTCCTATGTGTCGTAGGGAATGGCAGTTCAAAGAATAAACAAATCGATCGGATGAGCTGATCACTTTCTTGGTAAAACTTCAGTTCCCTCCTGTTATGCAACTTTGGTATGGATACACGTCTGATTGCAATTTGTATATCGTAATATGCATTTCCCAATCTGGGTTTAAATTAGCTTGTATTATGCATCCTCGTTTTATGAAATGGTTTTGCTCTTGTATGGCGAAGTTGATATTGTCCTCTTTGTTTTGGTTCCTTGAATACAGTTTCCACCTCCGGATGAAGATGTTCAGAGAATATGAAGTTTGGTTCTTGTATCGTCACCGGACTATGTATAAATATATGTATACGGATTAATATTTTGTGCTTCTTTCATCTTGCTGGTGCCAGACTGCCAGTAATTTCATAACCTACTAGGTGGTTACCAATTGCAGGTAAATTAAAAGGAAACTATGTTCTCTCAATCTGTAGAGAGAACCCTCGACTAGGTAAATAATGCTAAGAGTCCAAGACCTCGGCTCTCAGGCCCGGCCAATAAGATTTACCGCTTGTTTGGTATAGTGGGTGCGAAGGCGGATCCGCTTTGAAGCTCCACTGCACCAAACGACCTACGCATGCCAGTGGATCCGCTGCCTTGGTGACAGCGGATCCGTTGGCACCTCAGAAGCTCCGGCGTTTAACGTTTCTATTTTTTTCCCCAAAAATTTCAGTTGGGGTCCACGAATCATTGCTGTTTATTATTTTTTTAATGAAAATATGTTGGGCCCAGTTACATTTGTTTTGATTAACATTAAACATTTCTTTATTAATGTTAAAAATAAAAATATGTTGTGCATTTGTGCCCAATACATTTCAACCTGTACATTTTATTTTTATTTTTTTTTAGTACAAGTACAAATATAATATACGACACACTACCAGATCAAGTTTATGAAAATATAGATGTCAACAGGTCTCACGTAGGAGGTACAAATCAAGTCCACGTAGGGGCAAACTATTAGGGGTAGATTAAATTAAATTTAAGATTAAACTAATAACAAAAATAATTATTTTATTATAATTATGTTTAAAATTAATTTTTAAAAAATTAATTTTGTTAGATTAAATATAATATTAAATTTAACAACAAAATTTAATACAAAAATCTAATATTATAATACTTTAACTCTACAATTTTTTCGTTAGCGTCAGCTATTAATTCACCAAACATCTCACATCATATTTCACAGTTTTAAGTTCAATTTTTTTTCATAACTTTTCCGTTAACATTAAAAATCAATTCAATCACTCTATCGCAATTCGCAAATGAGTCATTGGTTAAGTGACAATGACTTTGCATATCCCTGACTTAGGTCATGTGTTCTAGTCTCACCTCTTCCTGAATATTTATAAGGGGTAATAGTCTCACTTCTTCCTAAATATTTATAGGGATGTGTGTGGGTTTAGTCTGTCCCTAGGTGAGCTTGATTTGTGTCCCTGCGTGGGTTTGTATTTGTACTTGTACTCGAAAAAAAAAAAAATTCAACTACTCTATCAAACCATCCTTAAACTGTCGATAATCCCAAGCTCCAAAGAAGGAAGCCCATTTGTCGGAGCGAGGCCCATTAATTATTTTGTCGCGTACTATTAAAGTCGCATATATTGCGGCAGAGGGGCGGGCGACGGGCACTCTCAAACCTCCTCAATATTGCCGTTGCAGAATTCAAGTCTGTTTGCGTGAATTTCTCTCGATTCTTCCGTATCTCAATCTCTCTAGGTATGTTCAGTGTTCACCACCAAGAAGTTGCCAACTTACTTACCTAACCCTTCGTTTATGGTTGCTCGTTTGTTTGTCTCCACAGTCGAGCGCCGATTTTCTTCGCCTTTTTTTCTCGCCGTACTCTTTCAATTTTACAGTTGAGGTTTATTTTCTATGCGCAGGAGTTTATTAATTTGCGTTTTGCGGAGAGTCCATTTCGCATATGCAATCCTATCTCTCTCTCACGGTCACTTGATTATTTATATTTTGGGGGATTTATTGAGTTATTATTGATTTGCGATGGTGGAACAGAAACTGTACAAAACGAAGTTATGCGCGCTATATCAGAGAGGTCGCTGCAATCGCCAGAGTTGCTCGTTTGCACATGGTGATGCGGAGCTTCGCAGATATTCAGGCTCCTATCGTGGTAACTTAGCACCTCATCAAACTAACCGGCTACATTTTTTTGTCTAATTTAACTATCATTTTCAAGTGCTATTTTTATCATTTTCATTGTTGATATAACAACGTAGATGTTGAGTAGATTGCGATGGAATTCTATGTTTGACTGAATATTATATTTTGTCCAAATTTTTTTTTATTTAATGATTAAGCATCTATCATCAATCACTGTATGCTGAGACCAGTTCTGTCCATATTGCCTACTGTATCTTCTGTCTCAATCTGGTTGGTTTAGGCCTTGCAGCTAATTTGCTTTTCATTGCTTCAGCTTGTGATGAGTTTAAGGTTCCAATGCATAATCTTATCATTAAATTTTCCCATGGGGATGTAGTTCTTTTATGTGTATATTTTAGTAAATACATGCTGATATTGTTGTGGACACTTTTAATGTTTCTCATTGTAGTTAATGTGGTTGTTTTAATTTTATTTGTTTGATTTGCTTGTTGATATTTCATTTACAATTGATGATTTATAGACAGAAGTGACGAAGGGATTTCTACGAATGTGACTCTGAATCTATTGGCAGAATTGTATCTGGATTTGCATATTCAATTCTACCTGCAGTGAGGCTGTTTAATACTTTAATTAACACTTAAAGAATATTAACTGACGGGGTTAGTGTTATTTTTGCTCCAGAATGAATAGTCTGGAAGTTGGTCTTGAAGCTGCTACTGGTGTTTTTCATGGTTATCACAGTTTTTAGTAATGCAACTACGGAACTGCGAACCATCTGAAAGAATTCTGTAGGATTCTTTGGAATATACAGTTTTTTTTCATAATATCAAGATGGCTAGCAGGTCTGCTGATATTCTCAGGTGTTCTCTTATGAGTTCTGCATTTTTTGTGATGATGGAGCTTCTGGTACACAGTTCATCTGTTACTTCTTGAATAAATTATGTGGAAATTTCTGTTCAACCGTCTCTTCTTGAATGAAATTATGTGGAAATATCTCGGATGGAGAAAGATGCAGTTTCCATGGGAGTTCAACCTGAAGGAATCATATTTTATTACTTATTGATGGACCATATCACCATCTAATTATGGCAATCAGGAGAAATCAGAAATGTGTATCCAACTGCATTATATTTGTAATTGCACCAGGAGACAATATTATTTTTTTGTCCATGCAAATTTTATATTCAAAGACTATCCGGTTCGTATAGGCTCGAATTGGGGAATTCTAGTTGTAGTCAACTAGTCATTGCATGAGGTGTAAAAGTTAATGGTTTCTTTGCAACTGGCGAGGAGGCACTATTACTGTTCATTATTATACTGATCATTTTGTTCCTTTTGATGGTAAGCTTAGCCTCGGTGTTGTTTATGGGTCCTCTGGTTGGTTTTGAATAATAGACTCATAATGACTATTCAGCTGTACTCAAAAATTTTCTTATGTTTGTGCAGGTAGGCACGGTTATCAAGGTGGTGATTTGAGAGATAGACTTGACAGAAGGATTTCTCCCAAGGGGAGGTATTCTCAAGGAAGAGATGCAAGAGGGCGACAGACATTTCATGGTTTGAATTTGTCTACTCTTGTCAGCTTAATGTAAATGTGATATGAGAAGTCATTCTGATATAGCAATATATGTTGCAGGACATAGCCCTTCCAGCTCCCTTGAAAGAAAGAGGTAAGTTCATGTAATCCTTTTCCACTGCTGCCAAAATGTTTGGGATTATATTCTGCTTTTGACATTTATCTTCTGAAGGCTGTATGCTGTATTCTGTGTGGCCACTTGTGTTGGTTTATTTTTACTTGTGGAGTGAATGTGATTTGTGAACATGAGAAAGACGAACTAACAAGTAGCTGAGATGGTTTTAATGTAATGAACACAACAAGAGGTGTTGAATCTCTAATGATGTATCTCTTAGGCTTCTTCTTTTTTGCAGAAAATAGTATTAACCATAAGAAAAAAAAATATCAAGCAATGTTATACTCCACTTAGTGAGGCCTTAATTTTCTTGATGATGGTGGTGAAGCTTGTTTGTACTCTGCATTTAAATTAAATGGGTAGCGGTAAAATGCATTTCTGGCTAGTAACTGATATCAGACTCATAAAAAATGTGCTCAGACTTACTGATTGGGTTAAGGACTTGTCATGTTTAGTCTTATGGTAAATAGCCATGGTGTTGATTACTTGGAACTTTGTGTGATGAAAAGGAAATAAAGAGCACAAAAGTAAGTTATTCCTTCAAAAGTTTGCATTAATGGAAAATCTAGAATTTATATTATGTTTGGATGGCTAAAATCTCTTTCTTACAAACGAAATTGCTATCGGGAACAGAATTGGAGATGACGCATGAAATATACTTTTGCATGGGTTTATTAGGCATAATTGGTACAATGTGGTGGTATTTCTTCTTTTTGTATACTTACATTTCATACATTTCTGGATTTGCATGGACTCCCTTCTATAGTTCTATTGTAAATATAAGATGTAATGTATACGTCATAACATTCTTTTTGACTGCTATATCATGACATTCTTAGGAGTTGAAGTCATGAAGAGTGTATTTTCTGTGTATTTGATGGCAATTGCTGACACATAAATGATTGAGATTTGATGGATGATAGGTGCTAAATTAGTTATATGGTCTTCCTTAATATTGGTATGTTCTTGTGTTTAAGCTTTGCAAGTATTATTCACGATGGCTTTCCAAGTTCAAATTTTGCTAGTATTTTAATCACTCATTCATCCATCATTTTCTTTTCGTATCCTTATTTCTGCTTCTTTATCTCCCTATTGTTGTCTATTTGCAGTGACAAGAGAAGCAGTAAGAAACAGCATTTGGATGGGCATAGTGATTTTTCTGGAAGTTTGAAAAACTCAGATGGGGCTAACAAAAGTGTTAAAAAAGGAAAAAATATATCATCTGAGTACAAAGGTGTTCTTAAGGAGCAGGTTTGAAGAACAGTTTTCTATTTCGTTGCGTAATTGCATATGATTTAGTGTGATTGTTAAATTACTTCCTATTATTTCTTTTGTTGGATTTTTTGCAGTTAAACAAAAGGGAAACAGAGATTCAAATGCTTGATCAGAAAAGATTTCAATTGGGGGTCAGTTGAATCACTTTTGAATTCATGTCTGGTTTTGGTCATGGCACTACAAAAGACGTGTGGCAATATTTCCCTTTCATCAATTACCTTTGCATTATCCATTTTACCATTTTTGTTTTCGTATTTAATATTTGTTTATCTAAACTTATTACTTAAATTTGATTATTATATTGATCCCTTGGTTTTCGTGCTTTAAGATCTTAATGGAAGAGAAAGTTCAAGAAGCAGAAAATCTTACTTCGAGAATTTTTGAGCTTGATACCCAGTTATCCAAAGAGAAAGAGGAATGCAAAAGGTAATTATGGAGATACCGACCAATTCTGCTACTTCCCTATCAATAAGCAACGGGTTTACTATTCCCCATTCATGTATGATATCTATCTTACCCATTTGCTGTCTTGGTAAAATATTCAGGATTACTTCACAAATGAAGAAGTTTGTCAAAGCACATAATCGTTATTCGCAAGTTCAAGCTGAACTAAGGAGGCAAGTATTGTTGTGTATTATTTTTCTGGTTCTTGTTGGCACGTGTTTGCACTGATTTGTTTCATCTTAATCAAATCAGAAGAAGCATGGATTGCAATTTGATAGTTACTGTAAGACAAAATTTGTTTATCAACTTGTAGATCCCAATTGCGGCTCCAGAAGTTTGGAGATCAGCTAGGTTCAGATATCACTAGAGATGGTAGCAATGAAGAAGGTTCGAACGTCAATATTGTAAGTGACGAGGAGCCTAATGATTATCGTTTAAGAAGCCCACAGAAGGTGATGCGACACAATTCTTCACCGAACAGGAAAAGACTGCGCGTCAATCAAGGCACCGCCGAAGAATTCAGACAAGGTGGTAGTTTGCATAACATATCAGCATGGAATACTTTATCTGAGGCATACAATTAAATTTCGATTCATGGATGTTGCATGCTAGCCATACCATTGAATTTCAATTCATGGATTTTGCATGCTTTGAGTGTTTGCCTTGGCACAATGTCAAGGTTTCTCTCCATCTTCCGCTCTGATTGAAGTCATTTATATAGGCCTCTTCTTTTATAATTTCCACTGTTATTATAGAGCATTTGGAGGTTGGCAGGCATTCTGGCCTTCATATTATAACTAAGAATATTATTCTTGTTATATGGAGAGATGTTTTGCTTCAATGTTTTGTCAATGTAACCTACTTATGGTCCACTCTAAGGCCCACGTTGTATTGCTTTGCAACTTTCTAGTATTTTTTTTCAGCTGCTCATCATTTTCTGCTGATTTGTATCATTGTATGCTTCTGGTCTGGATCACCAAGTATTCTGCAACTTAGTTCTGTGCAGCATGCTATTTCTCGGCTGTACTCCTCCTCACTGTCGTTTATACTTGATACTGATAAGTGTTGTGATATTTTAGGTACTCTAGCCAAAAATGGCAGATATGTTGATGAAACTATCAGATCAGAGAAATTTTTGTTGTCGAACCTACGGCCAGCTCAGTTAGATGTTGACAATGTAGTTGAGTTGGTAAACAATGAAAGTGGTGGTGATCGAGATGGCAAGCCAAAGAGAGGAAAGAATGTTCCTATTGGTACGCCTTTCACAGATAAGGTGAGCTTTTTCTCTGGGGGTTTAACTTTTTGTTTTTCTCTTTAGATTTTATTGTGTGTAACTGCTTTTATGTTTGGGTGGCACCAGGAGTTATGTAACTGCTTTTATGTTTTCGTTGATTTTCGCGTGTTGATCATGTTGGTTATATATATATAGATGGAGTTAACCATTTTTCATAATAAAAAACTGTAGGTGAAGGGTCTTGGATCAGGGAATTTGTTACCAGCAACCAGCATGGCTGCTCATGTGGCTGATGAAGTAGCTGAATTTGAAGATGAGAGGATTGAGATAGTTGAATCTGCCTCTATGGAAGTGGAGAAAGCATTCATGAAGAATGGTGTTTTTGAAAATATATCGAGAGGAATTGATAGAGGAGTAACACATGGAGACCAATGCTTACCGTTTTTACTTCCTCCTCCGCCTCCATTCCCTCGAAATAGTCATTCACGGGTTTGTTAATTCTCAAGCACAGTTATTTTGTTACACTTTGCTTGCTTTATTTTTAATGTACCTATTAGATGTATCTATGGGCATGAGCACACCAATTGTAGGATATTGCTAGTTGTAACTTCGGACTCGGGTTTTGCCTTTTATCTGCAGTATAAGGCTGAAGATGAGAATGTAGATGTGGAGGTTGTGGAAGAAGAGGTGGAAATCGTTTGACATTTTCAGAGTGAAAGCCACCACCTATTTCGGTAATTTGCCCTATCCCAAAGGCACTAATTGAGAAATGGATGAGCTTTCATATGTATACTTTTTTGTGCGTATGAATATCTATCTGTTCTCCTCGTGAACTAATTGATCTATATATTCTAATGGGGAAAAATGAACTTTGGGTTTGCTAATGCTGTTTCAAGGTCTAATTCATGATATTTTTGCAGTCTTTTGCTTGTCCGCCTCCCCGGAAAATTGATCAGTTTTGTACCTTTTTTTTTCCCAGTTCAGGCCCTGAATTAAGGTAAGCTATTTGAACCAGGGTCCTCAAATCCTCATCTCATATAGAAGCCACCTTTTCGTGTGTGTTATAGAAGCCATCTTTTCGTGTGTGTATTGTATCATCATAAGAATAAAAAGTATTAGGGTTTATAGCCGATCATGGGGCTGGGCCGCCAGACACGATAGAAATACCGGAGTGGGAAACATTTTTTGATGGGCCGAACTAGGGTTAAAGTATAGGCCTGATAGTTTTAGGGCTGGGCCACTAGACAGGCCAGAAATATAGGCTTGGAAAACAATTTTTCCTTGTTCGTCTGGGCCGCAACATAGGCCAGAAATACGGGAGTGGGTCAATTTATTAATGGGCTGAGCTAGGCCGATTTTTTAACGTAGGCCCAATAGTTCTTGGGCCTGTGTGTCAGACAAGCCAGAATAATATAGCTGTGTTAAACAATTATTCATGGGCCGGGCTTAGCCCAATAATAAAATGTGTGCTCTATAATTTTTGGGCTGGGCCGCCACACAGGCCTGCAATATAGCTTTGGTAAAAATGATTCATGGGCCGAGATCGGCCCATAAATAAATGTAGGCCCGAT
This sequence comes from Tripterygium wilfordii, assembly GCF_013401445.1. Taxonomy (NCBI): domain Eukaryota; kingdom Viridiplantae; phylum Streptophyta; class Magnoliopsida; order Celastrales; family Celastraceae; genus Tripterygium; species Tripterygium wilfordii. The sequence goes on along the minus strand of NC_052237.1, from coordinate 1,261,975 downwards.
TGTTTTGAGCTGGGCAGTCATACAGGCCTGAATATAGCCATGGGTAACATTATTCTCGTGGGCCGAGCTCGGTCCTTGAATAAAAGAAAACTTTAATCACACCCCACCTTTTATTAAAGACACCCCAATTTGAGTTGATCATCCCTTGTAAAACTGAGTTGACGGGGTGTCTTTAGTAAAAAGTGGAGTGTGACTAAAGTTTTCCTCGAATAAAATGTAGTCCCGATAGTTTTGGGCTGGGCCGACCTAGGAAACAATTTATTCATGGGCCCATGACGGCCCATGAATAAAATGTAGGCCCAATCATTCATAGGCTGAGAGAGTCCCGTTAGCTTTTGGGTTGGGCCGCCAGACTCGCCAGAATTACAGGCTTGAGAAACAATTTATTCATGTGCCGATCTTGGGTAAAAATGTATGCCAGATATTATTGGGCTAGCTCGGCCCAAATTTATCTTATTAGGCTTTTAGTCTGGCCAGCCCCTTCCTGCTTTAGCCTTTATGTATATTTGCATTTGGACTGGGTTTGGATGGAGATTATGGCCCAAAAATTTGAGTGGGGTCGGCACAGCCCTGCTGAGCCCATGATCAATTAAATTCAGGTGGAAACAACATAAACCAATTGCAATGCTTAGCCAGAAAAAGTGAGGAAAATAAATGGTACTAGCTGTGCAGATAAATCACCTATTCTCATTTGCTAATGGATCTAACATGCACGTCCATCTCTATCCTAAATTGAGGGAAATGGAGGCCAAAAAGGACATGGATTAAAGTGAGAAGACAAGTCATAGGCAGATAGGGTTTCCAGAAGTGAAATTCTCAACAAGAACAATCCCTAAGAAAATAAAGTCAAAATGTTATTGGTTCTTATTTGCCCTGCATGTTGACGTTATGCATATAAAATTTCATCAAGCGGTCAGAACTGTTACCAACTACAGTCTACAGGTATGGGAAAGACCTATGAGTTGCATCTTAGAACGGAGAACAAAGTACGTAAACACGTATCTTCTAAAGCATGGGAATGACCAACTTAGCTTTCGGCATACCTCCTCTTTTGAATGCCTTTGCGTTAGGATGACAGGAATGGTTCATACAACTCTGCAAAGTAGGAAAGAACGCCATGCCTGGCGCAAAATAAAGAAAAACAAAATCAGATTGTAGAGTCAAAATAAAGGTGATAAAAAATAATATAACAAGGTAGATGAATTCCTATAATCATCCTAGACCTCAACTAAACAGCATTAGCAAGATTCCTTCATGGTTCAGCATGCACAAGAGCATTTCTTTTAGTAGCAGCTAGCAAGTATTTACAATGGTCACAACTCCGAAAGAAAATTGATAATATACTCAGCCTTCTAGCAAAAAAACCAAAAGAGAATCTGTTCTGTCTAAAAACAACCTTAACAACATACTGAATGGTCATCGCCAAGAGCATTTAGAATAGGCTGTGCAATTTCTTCAGCTTTTTGCCACCGTAAACCAAGAAAAATGGTACCTTAACTTTTTATTCCAGAAATTTGTTAGGTAAATATAAGAAGGAGCATCCTCACCTTTTCAGCACATGGAGATCGTCAATGTATAAAAAATAATCCTCCAGTGAGATGCTAGAACCAAATCACTGTCACATATTGAACTGTATCAGATCATTTTTCAATATTTTGCATATAATAATGTCACACGTGTAAGTTTTCTCATAAACTGGAAGGGTCATTTTACTTCGTGGTAAGACATGAGAGAGTGAACATTTTTTTACCTTTCAAATATTTAGAATAGCAAATGAAGAAGTGATGAACAAATCATAACTTAGAGAATATTCAGCTCAAGCATGCCAATAATGTGCCCATAGATTTCATGAGAAAATATTTGTATAATCGAGGAGTTTTATATAAATGTATAGTCAAGGAGTTTTATATAAACGTTCACAATTACACTATTTTCTTTTTGATGGAATTAATGATGAAAGGAACAATTCTTACAGTGAGGACCAGGTCTTTTATTTGCATCAATCAACATCATCTGGCAATGCCATGCAGTCCAACCACCTAAAGAAAAGTAAATTCAGGTGAAATCCCCGTCATAACCATAATTGAATGTTACCCTATCAACAAAACAAGTAATAATTCCCATGCCTTAAGGAATCTGATACTGAAATATCGGCAATTTGGCAAATACAAACTACGATGGTTCCATGACCTATCAATCTCCATACATGCCATGTTTAACCGATTTAAGGTAAAACAACATCATACTCTACAAACTACAATGGTTCCATGACCTATCAATCTCCACACATACTATGTTTTATCAAAATCATCATCCATAGCACACCAATTATGTAAACTCCAAAGTTGGCTATCTGTCCTGCATTCGACTCTAATTATACAGTTATACTATTCGATGAATCACTCCCATACATTGATGTTTTCATTGCATTTTAATAAATAAATCCTGTAAAATTTGATAATAGTATAATGCATTGCATTGATTCTATATTCATAAACTACATAAGAGAACCCTATCGACTCTAGGTTGGAATTCCGCGTTCAAATCATAGATAGAGGCATGGAGCATACCTTTTCCGAAATCTCCACTTTGTTTCACTTCGACGCCACGGCATTGCCGTTCCGATAAAAGCTTCTCAAATTACTCCTTGAACACAGTAATTTGATCTCTCAATTCAGAGAAGCACAAGTGACAGTGAGTGAGAGAGAGGTGGAGAGATTTCCTGGACTTCGGAAGTTGAAGGTGATTGAAGAAGAGCAGAGATTTCTTCATCGCACCAAACGTCGACGACTCGTTGGGGCAAATAGTTTCCATTTTCGGTGCATCTCTAGTCTCTACCGACCTTATTCCTATTTGAACTTTCTACAAAGTACAGACTATTATTGTGACGGTGTCATAAAATCAGGTACTGCGCTTGACCATGGTGTTACTGTGCTCAGCAAATCCTAATCCTTCTTTTCATTATTTTGGGCCCTCAAGGACTTTGACTTCCCAAAAGCCCAAAGAGGCCCGCAGATTAGCCCATGAAGTAGCCCACAAAATCGAAAAATGGGCTGTAGCGGTCCATAATGGATTTTACATACGACTGCAATTACGGGTGCATCAACCATTAAAAAAAAAAACTTTCAAACCATTTCATTTGAAAGTTCTTCATGCCATTGCCAATACTTACATCCACAAAACCCTCCACAGGCCATGTGGCAGGCAGGCTACTCTACTGCAAAAACTATTGCCCAGATTATGGATCCTTCTGACTGGGATAGATTACAAAGGGAATTTACTCAAACTCCAGTTCACAAAGTAAAAATAGTGACTAACCTATTGCACAAATTTCAAACAAATGAGGCTTCCACTAGAATGAGAGGAGAGACATACAACTACCACTGGTGGAGGATGCCAGATGAATGTTGCAGAAGAAGCCAACAAGTGTAAGTTATATTTGCATCTTGGACTTGGTTTTAGAGTCAAAGGGATCCAAAGAACTGTTCCAAGGATGTAGAGCTGAACACGTTAGATGCAGTTCTTTCTGGTCTGGAAGGAGAGATGTGAAGCTGATATTTGATGAACCTCTGCAATCATTACAGAAAAAGAACAACGAAAGAAGCATAATGAGACAGTATACATATTGTGGATGTCATTGAAGAAGGAGATCTAAAATTATGGGGAATTAAACCATACAGCTAACTGCGTCACGATTTCAGGATTTGTGTCAATATGCCAATCTGGTTCCAATTGGCGAACGAAAGATGTGCGTCCAATCTCTGTACTACAAAAGAGAACCTGCAATTACATTTCACGTAAGTATAACACAATAGCTCACTCAGTTGGATACCAATTGTTAAAGTGCCAGGCTAGAAAACTTGAGGCAGACAGAATTTCTACATTTAGAAGAGGGGAAAAAATGATGTTTGCAACTCTTGCAATCCAAACTCATAGCTACAAAAACCAATTACCTTGTCTTTGATCAAACCACCAGATGTGAATACTCCTGCATTTTCCAAAGCGAGAAGAACATTTCTCTGCAGACACAAGTTCAGAATGTCAAAAACATGAAAACTGCTTAACCGACAAGTACAAACCTCATTAAAATTTGAAAATGATAAGAATGGTATAAAGAGTGAATGTACAAGCTTTAGACTCACTTCACTGTCGTCATCAAGAACTCTTTCCATAAGATAAAGATCACAAAACTTCGTGATTTCCAACAGAACTTCCAACACTGAGGACCTCACAGTTGCTTGTTTCTGTCCCAGAGAAAAAAAAAAGTCATGTCATTGATTTCTGACTACAGTTGTCCAAGCACAAAGTTCACAACAAAAGAGTTTTCTCACCTGAAGCTCTTCTGGACTACTTTCCTCAAGAATTACTCCAGCCAAGCGACAAGTTACCTATAAAACAGTTACTGAAGTGTGAATTTTTTTTTTTCAGAGGGAGGAAAATGAGTCTGCATAACAACTCAGGCATGAAGTTCATATAAGGAAAAGTGAGCCGTAAGATAGCTCATTAATCACATTCAGTCACGCTTGAGGTCAGGTTCACACCCGCTTGATAAAGTTAGTCAACTTTTATATCATGTGAAAATCCTCAGGCCAAATTAGAGCACCTTCAACAGATTCAATACGTAATGTCAATTATGGAACCCCTTGGTCAGATAAAGTGCCCAACAAACATTCTAAATAAGAAAACCAGGCTAATCATATGCGTATTGACACTTTGCAAAACTAAAATGGTTCAGAGAGAAGTTGTCCCAAGTGATTGCCAAAGAGTATTTTCCATTACCATATAAATAAGCAATGTTATAAATCACTAAACAATACTTTTGATGGTAATGTGGACAACTGGACAAGCCTTACTAAAACATACATAAAGGGTTTTGGTGCTGTCATAAATTTGCTTCATTGAAACATAAGCGTCTAAAGTTTAATTCACAAAAACAGGCATGAGGCATCTAATATTAGGGGACAAGTTTGCACAAATGTGCTCTTTCCAAACCCCAAAAACATTGTGGAAGACCTGTACACTGGCTTTGTTTTTATACATTTCAAGTGTATGACCATGTTTTGTTAAATTCTCAACTAAAATTATTGCACTCCAACTACATATTCGTTTAGAATTACTTCTAATTATGAGCAATTAAGTTAATTATGTACACATATGAATAGGGAGTTGGAACCACTAGAGTGTGAATCATCGATATCTATGTTTCAGCCAAGATTAAACCAAAGCTTATAAACAAGCAAAAGTCTTAGATGGCAGGCATTAGATACTAGTAACAAACAATATGAATTTATTCTGTGATCTAAGTTGAAAAGACGTCAGAAACCAAGCTGTCTACACAAGTGCATTTGACTGGAATGTACACTAAATTTCTTCAAAAATGAAAACCTATAATTGATATTATAATGAATCATAATCATGTAAACACACATAGTTGAAACATTCCAATTTTAGTTCTATTACTATTGGCCAAAAAAGGATAATAGCCGCCTGTGTAAATAGTACTTCCAACAAATAAGGATCGCACAACTATCATGTTGAGAAACACAACATAGTATATGTTTACCTTTCTTCCTTCACTCAATCTCTGCCTAACGATTTGCCCCAATGTCGGCTGAAAACACACAAAAGAATCAACAAATTACAACCTATAAATTAGTAAACCGAAATAATTGTTGAGATTTCAAAAAGACGATTGATTCTTACTTTTACAGGCTGGAAGAACTCATCAACAGCATTTTGTGCTCTTAGATCCTCTGATTGTGGTGGAACTCCAGAGGGTCCGATGTTGCACTTGATTGAACACCCACAACAGAACCACTAGTAGAGGGTGCTTGGCGTTTTGGTTGCCTTCTCTGAGGCTCACTAGGTGACCTCAACAGCCTCCAAGTGAACACTATTGCAACAGCAAGCCCCGTGACAGCCCCAACAGATCGTAGGTCCTGTACCAGTTTGGAAAGGGAGAGAATCTCAAAATCTCAGGCCATTAAAGTTTTGCAGCGCACATATACTATATTTATTATGCAATACCAGTGGCAGAAAATAGTTAAGTTAGTTTTCATTATCATTACTATATCTTCAGTTCTTCACTGATAAGTGTCGCTGCTCTTGGCAGGAAAAATTTTACGAGGTAGACCATGGCACCCCCACATTTATGGGACATTTTGTGTTAATTCATTGCTATGATTATTTCAATTATTTATAAATAGTCCAATAGATTTTGCTTTAATTACCAGTAACTCGCCCACTTGTGAAGACAGCGATGAGGAAATAACTGAACAATGCATGCTGATTTTTATTTATTTTTTGATTTTGCTTCATTAAAGCAACATAATACTAGGTTCAATTCAAGTATAGTCGTATAGACTAGCGAATGAAGACAGTGCACAATTTTTTAGTGGCAAAAGTGCTTCAACAGAAGAAATGCTCACCCGAAAGATCAATTACTACTATAATGTGATGCATAATCGAATGTTTTCTATAAAATTTAATAGAGCTACAACTGAAGTCACCGAATCACTATACTTCCCAATCGCGGGTTGTGTGAAGAATAGAACAAGAATCATATTCTAAATGGAAACTCTAAATCAATCCCTAATTGCACCAATCCCAGATCCGCGACACAATCCATGAAAATAACAAATTTGGTATAAAGAGAAGAGAAGATAAGAAATACAATCACCATGTTTTCGAGAGAGATCGGGAAGATACTGGACATTCTCAGAGAGAGATAAGCCCCGAATCGTTTGATCAGCTGGAACAGGTCTTCCTTCGATGATTCTGCCATGGTCGTATGACTCGTATCCAGATGAGGTTTAAAACTTGGGGTCGTGCCGAAGGAACAAACATGTTCTGTTGCTTTAATGTTCACTTTCGTATTTTTTAAGGGTAAATCTTCATTAAGAACGTTAAATTTAGTAGAAGTCATCAATATCTCTAAATTCTAATAAATACCACATTTTCTTTGTCAAGTTGTGAGTAATTTTCATCAATTTTAATTATATTGTTGATAAGAGTCTTATATCAATTAAAATAAATATCTTGAACACTTTATAAGTCTATTTCATTGATTTAGTAAGACACGATTTAAAATCCGAGCCATGAAAGATCTTAAAAACCCTATGATTATTGGGCTTTGACTTGTACCCGATAAAGTGAACAATGTCTTACAATAATAAGTCTTAAAATGACCTTAGTTTACATACAAACGCCAGGTTAGTCCACAACCGCAACTTGCGGTGGTGAAGAAGTTTGAGTATCATCAACAGAGATTTCAGTGACATCATCCACCAGTGCCCTTTCGATTCTCTGATTAGTGCCCGCCAACAACATCTCCTTTTCCAAGTGCAGACAATAGCTTTCAAAAACCCGAGAAGTTACCATAATTCCAAAGTCTAAAAGAAAAAGAAGCTCTATCTCCAACCTGTTCAATTCTGCATTACTCACCCCTCCTACCTTGGCATAGAATGCGTTGTTATAGTGCCTGCGCGCAATAACACATCCAACAACAAGATCAGTGAAGAAAGTAATTCTTGTAAGACTAAAAATTACGCATTGGTCTTATACGGAAACCCAAGGACTCAATCGTATGGATATGTAAAATACAGGATTTCCAATCCCAGCAAGAAAAAGGAGGGAAACAGATGCTCAATTTAAAACAAGTAAACATAATTTCATACTCAATCTCATAGATACATATAAAATTCAGCATTTCAATAGAAAACGTTATTCGACGAAAGTCATATGTATAGCTTGGAGTGAGATCTTTAATTCCTTCGTGATCCATCTTATAATATGGGATCAAAAAACCAAAATAAATTATTTTAATCAACCTAGTGATTTATAAACAAAGCACATCTTCTCTCACATAGCACATTGAAGACACATTTTCATGCATAAGAACCATTGATTACGGCCCATGATAAACAAGATGTGAAGGTGGATGTCCAGAGTGAACAGTATCTTTCATGTGTTCGGGTACGGAATTTCAACAACTCCCATCAACTAAATTGCAGAAAGAGGTACTTACTCATCATCCAGCATCTTAGAAGCAACCATTATGCTTGTAACCAGCAACCTATGAACATTCAAGGATACGACTAGCGAGTCAGGGTGTTTGTGGACCAGCCTGTCTATGTACACAAACCCAACCACAAAACAAGATGGGCTACAGTTTGTGTACTTGTAAATCCTCTCCAAGTAATTGGGTATGCTTATGTTTGGTGCCCTCACCCCATGAAACACGTTGAGGCTCTTCCCAAGCCGAGCAGATCCGTAACTCACCCCATTCACTTGCTGGCTTAACCCATCTGCCAGCTGGTCGTTTCGAGCCACTATCCTCTCAAGCACAAATGATAGTATTGTTAGCACTCTTGGCGTGGTTGGCTCGAAATTGCTCGGCTCAAACTGCCGATTGTGGTTATCGGGGAGCTCACCGGCGGCTAACATTTTAAGAGGCCATCGTGGTCTCTCAGATAATAGTGTTAAGAGGAAAATTATGAGACTTTTGAGTGGTTAGAGGGGATTTCTAATTGGAACTCTTGCACCAATGTTATCTGTACAGAAGGGTTCATCAACTGAATTTCTGACACGTGGCTACTATCACATTATATCTTAACCAAAGCTACATATGAGATGGTGATTAGGGTGGAATGGATGTTGGCGGTTGCGATGCAGTATGGTGGAGTTTCAGCCCTACGATCAGAATGGGCTCTACCTATTGACTGCCAGCTGGTAAACGGGGGATAGGGATCGAAAGATGATAGGATAGCACTAATAGTGATCCAATGGGCTCTACGAACCAGCTCGGGTCAAACCTCCAGGCCCATTAGCCCAGCCTTATGATATAAGGGCAATATGAAGGTACGGCCCATTCTTCCGAGCTACTTTATGGGCCCAGCCTGGCCCTAGTCCAACGCTATCTAGAAGGACCAGAACCGAGTACACGTTTGACGGCGAGTAAAAAGTATTGGTCAAAACTTGTTAGGGAATCCACAACTGGAAGTCTGGAACTACGTCGCGTTGGCTGAAGTGGCAATAAACGTGACTGTTTTCCTTCACAAACCCATCTCAATCATCTTCTTATTCACAACCTCTGCCATTCCCCAAACTGGAACCCGAGTAAAAATGCCAAATCTTCTAAAGCAGAGACCATCCACGTCATCATAGTATCAATTCTCCTCGTCCAGGTTTTGCCAAGTGTCACACACCCAGTAAGTCCAGGAGAAACGTGAATAAATGGGCAATGCCCGAAGCAATAACCTAAAACTGAGCTTCCTTTAGTCCCCCAGAACCAACAAGGCTTGAGCAAATTCGAAGAGCAATGTCTGCTCGTTTCGCCGATCAATGTTGTTTCATTGTTGCTTTCGTTGATGCCATTGATATCGGTTGATTCTGTTTTGCTTTGGTTTGTGGTGGGTGTTCGACATTTTCCTACTGGTCTCTAAGTGCAATCCCGTTTTCACAATCTTTCTTCACTTTGTTCTTATTCAGCTATATCAACACTTGATTTAATTAATCAAATAGGCTTATGTTGATTTTGCTCTTTCTTTTGCTTTGAAATGGTGAAGGTTTGTTTAGGGAGTTTTTGATTTGAGGAATTAGAACAAATAAGGCCGGATTCCTGCCACAAGCCGTAGTTTAGGAAGTTTAGTTAAGAGGAATGAATTGATTGGTAGAGTTATATTGGATGAAAGCATGGAACCTGTTTGTGAATTTTGCCGGGTGGTGAGAGCAGTAGTATATTGTAAATCAGATTCGGCTCGGCTTTGCCTGCATTGTGATGGATGTGTACATTCTGCAAACCCTTTGTCAAGTAGGCATTCTCGTTCTCTTTTATGCGATAAGTGCAATTCACAACCTGCAATGGTCCGTTGTATGGATGAGAAATTGTCCCTTTGTCAAGGCTGTGATTGGAATGGCAATGCTTGCTCGACCATGGGCCATCGGCGCCAGGCCTTGACTTGTTACACAGGATGCCCTTCTTTGGCAGAGTTTTCAAGGATTTGGGCTTCAGTTCTTGAGACACCTTCTTCAGGTGGCTATGATGTTGGATGGGAACCGCTTAGTTCTGTGTCCGTGACTGAGAACTCCGTAGCAAACTGTATTGGGCCGTCAGAAAATGAGGGGCCATTTGGATTTGTTGCTAGCAAATTAAGTGAACTAGAACATTGTCCCAAGTTTGAACCTTTGATGGAAACACCTCCTTTAATTCCTCCAAATCCAAATTACATGCCATACTATAAAGATCAATCACCTTTATTGCCAGAGGAGTCCAACATGCCAAAGGTAATTTTCTGGTTATTTGGTTAGAATTATTTTATATTAATATCAACTGATATGATCCTTCCAACTTATATGATTAATTGTTTATTCCGGTTGGTTAATTATACTTCTGTTATGTTATACTTTTCTCCAGCAGGCGTGCTCCAGCTTTAAGGATGTTGGACTTTGTGATGGAGACGATCTTTGTGAAGGTCTCAGCATCGACGATCTCCCTTTAGACTTTGAAAATGCTGATGAGATATTTGGATGTTCACAAGGTCATAGCAGATACCCGTTCGAAGATGGTGGTAACAGCTGTAACTTAATGGATAAAACCTTATCTGCCACCAAATCTAATGAACCTATTGAGAATGCTTTTGAGGTTACCTCCCACTTTTACTTTTCATATATCAAGTTACCTTTTGTATATTTTTTTCTTCCTATTTTTCATATTCCATCTCATGCATTTGCTAAAATACTCGACTGTATGTGAGCAAGCATTTGGGGGTCACGATTTTTTTGTTTATGATATCTGCAGTTTTGAATCCTCATTGCATGGGAATCTGACTGGCCAAATCTCATGTTTGAGTGTATCTTTTTGTTTATGTTTGAGTGTATCTTGTGCTTAGAGAGATGGCTTATTTGCTCTTAACCATTCCCGATGATGGCCCAGAGAATTTGGATGCATGAAAATGCTTTTGGCACTCTACCTAAAAAGACCGAGTCAAGGTTTTTACTTGCTTTGGCATGTCAAAAAGGATGAAATAGCAGCAACAATGATGTTGGATTCTCTAATCAGTAATCATGCATCTGGCTTAGGACATACATTTTGAACATAATTATATGTAGTTTTCCTTCTGAACCTGGTTTCTTCATTGACCCGACCAGAGTTTGCTTGCAGCACTCATAGCTGACAATACAGTTGCGTATTTCTTTAGGCATCGTCAGGACAATATGATTGTGTGGCTTTCCAATCTTCTGGTGCTGGGGGTTCAGCCAGTATGATGCAGACCATGAATGATAGTGCTAATTGTACGTTAGTGAATCCTGGTTGCAACAGAAACATAAATATTGGTTTTCCTACTGGGCAAATTCATTCCAGCATGTCACTTTCACTCTCCAACATCACTGGCGAAAGTAGCGTTGCTGATTACCAAGATTGCGGATTATCGCCAATATATTTGACTGGTGAGTCTCCATGGGAACCAAATCTGGTGGCTAGTTGCCCACAAGCAAGGGATAAAGCCAAGATGCGATACAAAGAAAAAAAGAAAACGCGGATGTATGTGTTTTTTTTCTAATTAAGTAGAGTATTATGCTTTCGCTATGAGGAGATTTAAATTGATGTTACATTTCAAAATAGATTTTATTTATTGTAACCTCCAAAAGTTCTTGCAAAGTTCCTTTCACGTCTTTTTTTTTAAAAAAATTTATATTTGAAGTTACCCTATCTGTACTGTACAGAATGCACCTCATTCACTAGATAGATTATAAGGAAAACTTTTAGGAAGGAGAAACTTCAAGAAATCACTGTCTTTTACATTATCATATAAGCATATTTTAACTTATCTGTCTCCTACATTATGCGCAGGTTCGGCAAACAAATAAGGTATGCCTCTCGAAAGGCCAGAGCTGATACGAGAAAGCGCGTGAAAGGTAGATTTGTGAAAACTGGGGAGGCATATGATTATGACCCCCTAGGGACAAGTAGCTTCTGAGCCAGATTACTGAATCTTTGCACCTTACCCTGTAAGAAAAGGGTGAATTTACAAGGTATAAACTTTCCACCAGTTGAATATAAAAGCATTGTGTTCCCTCTGGTGATTTCATGAGGATAAAATGCTTGCAGGTAGAAACGATCTTGCATGTGGCTAAGAGTTATTTGTATTCACTCTAAGCGCAAGTTATTTGCTCTTAAATTCGACGTATGCCTTAAATTCCAATTATGTTGTGATATGCTCTCTGAAATTCTTGATATTATCTAGATCCATTGCTGTCAATAGGCATACTCAGTACTCTGATAACTGATGGCCATAAAGTAATAGGTTATCTGTAGGTTAAGTATAGTCTACAAGTTTTGAGTGTTGAATCAACAAGAGCTGCAAAGAAAGAGAGGAAAAAAAGGCGCATTTAAGCCATTAGGTCCTGGCTCAAAGTTTAGCGTTTTGATTTGGATTGTTTAAATTAACAAGTAGAGAGGAAAAGTTAGTTGGGCGACTCGACTTCAAACAAAAACTTGCTAATGGATTGGAAAACTATTTCAGTATTTCTTGATGGTACCAGTGTTGTAATGCTCTGTTCTAGCACTTGACATTTAGGCTTTTGATTCTGGCAGCCTATATCTATATTGATATTGTAACATACCAGTTCATCACTCTTGTTCATTTGCTGGTCAATTCATGACAACGATAACAACTGAAAGCCATGCAACTTGAGGTGTTTTTTTTTTCTTTTTTTTTTTCCTGGAAGATAAAATACTGCAAATCAAGACTTTATAGATATAAAAATCTTCTTCATTCATCCTATTTGTTTGGTATAGCCAATCCGTTAGCCTTATGAGTTTGTAAGTTTTACCGTTCAGACCTTAGTGTTGTATTCTTGGTTTTAGAGTGTTAGTCTGATTTGATAAATTCAACCTTCATTTTTCTCACCAGCTACTCTTTTTTCTTGCAGTTTCCGTATACTATACTACTTTGTTCTGGAATTAAATCTGCATAGTAAATATATAGGCACATTTTGTGTTCACCATGGCAGATCTTTGGTACTGGTAGCTGCATTGGAATTGATAACATCTATGACAACCTGTCAACTGCTTCTACAATCATTTTGTGTAATAGTGTTCCATACATTCTTTGGTCAATGATTATTTGACCCCCAATTATCTTGTAAGTACTAATTAAATGCCAATTTATACTTCGTTCTTCCTTACGAATTCAATAAGATTATTCATTTCGCGATTTACTTACGAGTATCTTGTTCTTTTGTTCCGCTCCAGACACTTTAAAAGCTATTCATTCAGAATAAACAAGTGGCGAGAACACTGCAATGACCACCATTCGCTCAAGCTCCTTTTGTGGATTTTGCTTTTGCTTCCACCAGCTCCAACGTTGCTGCTGTATGGAAATGTCGGTATTGCAAAGCAAATTCATACATTGTAAGTGCAGTTTCTAGCCTTGACTGTTCCACGTAATAAACTGTTCTTGAACCATATTCATCAAATTGAAATGAGAATAAATGTTCATTTTCCTTGCATATTTGGATTGAGATGATACATTTTGGTTCATTGATAGCTCAAAGAATTTTAGCTGTATATCTTTACTTTCCAACATTGAACGAAAGGTTCTGTGGATGTTGTCCCAACTAATCATCTTTCTCTATGAACGATTAAGACTAACCAACGTAAAACCTAGATAAACGACACTGGAATCCACCAGACAGAGAGAAAATAATAATTCGAAAACATGCTCAGCGCACAGAATTAAAGAATTCTCTTAAAACACAATCTTCTCCTGGTTATATTTACCCATTCACATCCAAAGCGTCCTGTTTGCGTTGGACTGGGCAGAAAATCATTCATCCAGAAGAAATGAAAGTGTTGGGACAAATTCTGGTTTAATTGGCAACCGTATAAGATTCATACAAAGGAAAATTGAAGTGTTAGATGGTACAACAGAGAGAACAAATAGGCTTGAACTAGCAACTTTACATGAAGCGCTGAGGATCTCATGGAGACAAATCAAGAAACACAATATCCTTGTCTATATCTTCATTCATTCCCTTTCTTCATTTTCCTTCCATATATGCTAATTCATAGATACAAACTCTTCACTAATTAACAATAAAGAATCCGGTAGATAAACCCCAAAAGGAAAGAGAGATAGTTATTAAAGAAGCAGGAAAGGTGTTTTAAGCATTCTCGATGACTTGTTTTCTTCAAGCTCTGAAATGCAATGCCTTTCCTCTTTCAAACTCACAATGGTTGGAAGCACAACCTCGGCCGAGGCTCCGATGAGATATCGTTGAGTGAGATTCTGGCATTTGTTGCAGATCAAGCACCTTATGTGCCTGCGAGCTAAGAAATTAGCACCATGAACCCATAGGTCACATTTTCTACATAGAAATGCATCATCAGCTTGGCAATACAATGAAGCCCGTGAACCACAAAGTTCACAATCCACAGAATCAGATGTTGTTTGAGGTGTCGAATCACCCTCTTCGCAGCTGAAACTACTTCGCTGGTTTCCCTGACACATCTTCAGAAAGCTCAATATCTGAAAATTCCTAAGAAGTTTTGCAAAGGCAGAGCCATATTTATATAAGAATGCTCTACAGTTTCAAACATTATGACATGATTGCCACTAATTAAAGTAGTAAAAAATTATGTGGTTGATTCTGTAAGGTGAGAAATGTAACTCCACTAATTTTTTTACAAAACAGAAAAGGCTAGACAAGATTGACATACACGCTAACGTGAGGTGCTTGAAGGATTGTTATGAGCCATGATTTTTTTGTTCTTTCTGGTTGGGTGGTTATCAAGTCATTTTGGTTTACTAAAGAAGAAAACTTGGCTGTATGGACGAGAATTAAAGCCGACTTGTAGTGGTGCCCACCAACTCACACAAGAGTTCTTGGCTAGTTGGACAATTTGGGTGAGAGATGATTTTGACTCATTTTCTATACATTCTTTTGGCGCCCAATTCTTTAAGAAACCCCCAATTCATGGAACCAACGTGGAGGTTGAAGACTGGTGTCCAAGTCCTGGTCCACATCTTTGTTTAGCGTTGATTTATTATACCACTTGTATGGTTGAGACTTAAAAGGGTTCAAGCCGTGTTTGTGCCGTCTTATGAAGATTTTGGAAAATAAAATAAGTAGTGGACAAGGAATTGAGTAGACGGACGCCTTTGACTTTGACTGTGCAGAGTACCACAGTTTCCATGAGAGGGGGACGCTTTGGAAGTGGGCCTGAATAGAACATTTCTTACAGCTTTAACAGGCCAGCTCATATTAAGCAATTTTGGGCTTGAGCCTCTATTGTTCCCCCGTGAAGCATTCTCATGCCAAATTCGCATTCAATAGGCCGGGCCCAAAAACAGCGGTCACAAATTGGAGTTCCGTGTGTGATACTGTGATGCATGTCATCATTATTGGGCCATTGGCAAATCTAAAGCCCATTAAGGTTTCTGTCAAGAGCACCTGACGAGCACCGAAGTTGGATCTTCGACGTGGACTTTAGATGCGGTGCCTCGTGTCACGTAAGTCTCTGTTTCAGTAATCTCGTCAACGGCGACATCATGTCCTCCTCCACCTCCTGCTAAAATGACATAACGTAAAGTCGAAGTCTCGAACATTCGATATATTTTTGATGAATCCGAAAGGAAGACTCACAGCTTCTGTCTCCAAGAAAATGCCAAATATCTTAATTCGCAAAACCCTAGCAGTGTCTCGTTTCAAGAAGCTAATAATATTGTTATCCCTCCTCTTACTCCTCTTCCTCCTAATACACGCGCCGCCAACGTCAATTACAACCCGGACTTCACGCGCCGTCGGCTTTATAACCACGCGCCACCACGTACTCTTCTCTATTGCGTCCTCCTCTGCCACTTGGCCTAAACGAAAGCACTATGTCCGTTTATGGTACAATCCAAGCACCACGCGTGCTTTTACTTTCCTGGACTGGGCCATACCCGGACCAGTATCTCGGTTGGACCCGCCATTCATTGTCTCTGAGAACACATCGAGATTTCCGTTTTCCTTCAAGGGAGGTCTCCGGTCGGCGATCCGCGTGGCTCGTGTGGTCAAGGAAGCGGTGGATCGGAACGAACGTGATGTGCGTTGGTTCGTTTTTGGAGACGATGATACGGTGTTCTTTGTGGATAATTTGGTGAAAACACTGTCCAAGTATGATCACGACCGGTGGTTTTATGTTGGGAGCAATTCGGAGGTCTACGAACAGAATTCGAAGAACTCGTTTGATATGGCATTTGGTGGAGGAGGGTTCGCGATAAGCCATTCATTGGCGAGGGTTTTGGCGAAGGTTCTGGACTCGTGTTTGATGAAGTACGCGCATTTGTATGGGAGTGATGCGAGGGTTTTCTCGTGCTTGGCGGAGCTGGGTGTTGGGTTAACACATGAACCTGGTTTTCATCAGGTAAAAGTTGGTTTAATTGGAAATGCTATTTATTCACTAACTATCAGTATATTCATTTTGAACGAATTTGAGCTCTGTTATCTGAGATTTATCCAAATATAGAAATGCTATTCATATTGCCAAGTGATGATTTATGTTGCAAACAAGTTTCTCTTAATTTGATCTGTCCTTAGTAGTGAATTGATGATATCTAATGTCACGTGGTGGACATATTTGATCATAATTAGGCTAATTTATGAGTTCATCCATATGTTTATGTAGATAATTTATTTGCTGTTTGATTTTAATTTGATATAACTAGATGGACTTCAATTATAGATCTTTGCATCATAATTAGGTGGATATGCGGGGGAATTTGCTTGGATTTTTGTCTGCACACCCATTATCACCTTTAGTCTCACTTCATCATCTGGACGCAGCGGATCCAATTTTCCCTACTATGAACAATACTCAAGCTCTAGGGCATCTTTTCAAAGCTGTCAATGTTGATCCTACCAGGATTTTACAGCAGACAGTCTGCTATGATCGTCTGAATTCATTAACTGTTTCAGTTGCATGGGGTTATGCTATTATGGTGTTTGAAGGCAATGTATTTCTTCCTGATATCCTTTCAAAGCAAAAGACTTTTTCACCGTGGCGCAGAAGTGCAAGAGCTGACAGTAACCATTTTATGTTTAACATGAGAGAAAATACCAGAGACCTTTGCAAAAGACCTATTGTCTTTTTTCTTGAAAGTGTTAGATCTGCTGAAGGTGTTGTCCGAAGCTACTATACTAGGTACAGGGTACCAAATTGCCATGGAGCAAAATCCTTAGAAGATGTGGAGCAGGTCATAGTTTTTTCGCGGAAGATGGAACTTGACATTGAACAGGTATATTTATGAAGGGTTCAAATTTACTTGCTTTGAGATTGGGAAGTCAATGTTGTGTCATGTGGCTTGTTTTTGGAGCTAACTTTTTTTTTTTTTTTAATCTCTGCTATAGATGAAGGCTCCTCGTCGACAATGCTGCGACATTTCTCCCTCTTTGAGTGAATCAATGATTATTAACATCAGACATTGTGGAGTCAATGAACTAATTTCCATGCGTTCTTGATGTTCTTTGTTGGGATGCCTGCACATTTGATACCTCCAACTGGACCCAAAGATCAGATGTACAATTGAGTTAATGTCCATCTTGCTGCTAAAATTCTGGTGTAGCAAACACACCCTTTTTAAAGGTAATTTCTTGGCACTTCAGAATATTCTTTGATCTCCTTTTTCCCTCTCAAATATTCATTTTTCCTGCTATTTTGTTAATCCTATGGGGAGGGGGATTTGAGCCTGCTACTGGCATGTTAACAGTAATCATTTTTACTGCTAGTCCATTGGGCTGTGGAAGTGGTTACTCTTGACTAAGAATAACTTGTCCTATCCTTTAAAATACCCTCTTTTAGTTTGCAAATTGAAAGTACTGAAAATCCGAGGTTTTGTGATGTGTCTCAAAATGAGGAATGCCAAATTCTATTCCATTCGCCATTCGGAGACTTGTTGGTTTTTGCTTGCTTCCTGATTCATTTACACACTTGTGGCTTAACTATCTTCCAATCTACATTGATTGGAGAGTTTTTGTTAATTGCTTGCTACCGGAATTGCTTCTATACATAGGACGCAACTGCTTGATCATATTCAAGAGAAACTTTGCATAAACTCATTCATTTAACAATTAATTCATAGGCTTTGCTTGATTTTTAACGTTTCTTCAGTTATTCTTCATTCATTTAGTAAGTGAAACAAGTTTAAAGTGGTTAGGAGATTGTATCAGTGTGCACCGATGTATCTTAAAATTCCGTGTATAAATTGGGAAGCTCAGAAGAAGCCTTTTTGAGCTGCATGTTACTGGGCTGAAGTTCAATGTTGCTATTCTTACACATTCACTATGGTTCTTTCTTACTTTTTATTAACGTTTATTTCTTTTTTAGGTAAGGGAAGATTAGGAAAAGATGGTGGCAGTGGCTGGTATCCTGATGATTGCACGACTGAGTGATTGAGAGTTAATTTCTCCATCATTATCATGTCATCTAAGGTTTTTCTCTGTAAATGCTGTGATATTTTTGTAAAGATTGTCATCTAACACGAGTGAGCAACACTAACGTGATGTGAAGTGTTTTTTTTTTTATTAAAGAATTCTTTGTTTATGAGCCGTTTTGACCTGGAGAATGAACATTGGCCCTATGTGCAGCTTTATTGACTACTTTGCTCCTGCATTTGCGCATGTAACTAAGTAACATAGTAATAGGAGTGATGGGGTGGGTAAGGCCCATTACTGGGCAGGGGAGGGGGATTAGGGAGGAGTTGATGCCTTCCCACCTCTGGTAAGAGGAGTATGACAAGTAATCATGGTTCACGCCAACTGATTTTTAATGTTGACCAAGTGTCAAGTGTTTGACTTTAATGTAAGGAGGCACCAACTGGTCGGTTCTCATTGGGAAGACCCTTCTTGTTTTCTTCACAGGGCTACCCCTGTTTTTTGGTACACACGCGATACTAACGAACAAGGTAACAGAGTTGGTGAAATAAATCAAAAAGATGCTCCAAATTACTCCATGTATTGCTTTGTTTGCGCTTAATTAAGATGCCATACAAACTTTAAGAAGTTGTAATTTGTATTTTGCAGTGGCAAGTTATCCTTTTCCGTTTCGGAAATCCAATGCTTCTGCTTAATTAATGTGGAGGGTTGGATGTGAAGTGGGCCCTACAAGCGTGTTTTTAATCAATGGATATTTTAATGTCAGATAGATTTGAGGGACTTTTTGGGTGTCTCTAATATTATCCTATTGTTTTATCCTACACATACTATTGAAAAAGTAAATTGCACATGCTTCGTACATAGCCAAATTGAATGCCAATATAATTGTACACATTAAACACCTAAGACCCTTCAAATTCCCACATTGACGGGCTTTCCTGTTTCGGTCACATTTCAAAGAAACGAAGGTTAACGTTTGAAAGGGTCTTGCTTGCCAAAGAAACAACATAAAACACTTTCTCCTAAATTTTTTTCTTAACGAAATAGTCTCAACACATAAAAGTGTCCCCTGTTGTAAACTTATAATGTTAAGATTTGTAGTTACATGTCAGATTGCTATAATTCAATTGAGTTGTATATAAGTGAATGTCAAGTTCCTCTTACACAAATGATCCGTTTTCTAGTATTTAGAAGACGATTCAGGAGACTCTGTGTTGGTCTTTTGCTATGAACAAACAATATCCTTTGATGTTGGGTTTTTAACGTGTAATAAAATTATTTATAACACCTACCTTTTACGCATTCAACAAAGTCTCATTGTTATTCACGCCAAATTGTTGAATAAATGTGGACAAGTGTCAATTGTAGACAAGCAATTTGACTTGTGCAAGAGAAAGGCACCAACCAGGCGGCTCTTATTGGCAGGAGATCGCGCTTTCTTGTTTCCATAGAGCTATCCCTGTTTCTTGCTTCACATGCGATATTAACAAACAAGAGTGTCAAACTCAGATTCCGCGCCGTTCATTGCGCTTGTTAATGGTGGATGGATTTACTTATATGCAATCAATCTCCATTAAAATCAACGCTGGAACCCATTCTTGGCGATCAATTACACTAAACTACAATGTTTTCCAAGATCAGGATTCAGTTTCTTCAGTTCTTCAACAAAACCCAAAATTCATCTCGTTTGATCAATCTGATTCTAATCTCCTCTTCTTTATGCATAATCTATCTCCTGACATCGATATTTCTTGTTGGTACTTCGAAGATTATAAGCAGAGAGTCTTCTCAACAAGCTGTACATGAACCAACATCGCTTGAACATATCGTGTTTGGCATAGCATCGAACAACAAATCATGGTCGAACCGTAAGGAGTACGTCAAGCTCTGGTGGAAGCCAAACCAAATGAGAGGATGTGTGTTCTTGGAATCCATGCCACCTGATTTGAATTCCTCAGCTAGTTCTTCTTCTTCTCTGCCTCCCGTGTGCGTTTCAGGGGACACTTCGCGGTTCCGGTATACTTGCAGAGGTGGTCTTCGGTCGGCGATACGGGTGGCTCGCGTAGTCTCGGAAACTGTGGCGCTTAATCATTCTGATGTGAGATGGTTTGTGTTTGGGGATGATGACACTGTTTTCTTCCCGGAGAATTTAGTGAAGACTCTGTCCAAGTATGATCATGGACTCTGGTACTACATTGGTTCTAATTCGGAGATATTTGAGCAGAACAGATTTTTTGGGTTTGATATGGCTTTTGGTGGAGCTGGGTTTGCTATTAGTTATCCACTCGCGAAAGTTCTTGCAAAGATTTTCGATTCTTGCATTGCAAGATATCCACATCTTTATGGAAGCGATTCCAGAGTATTTTCTTGTTTGACGGAGCTCGGTGTCGGTCTAACTCACGAACCCGGTTTTCATCAGGTAGATATCATGATGCGGTTGCACTCAAAGTGTTTGTAGAAAGTTCCCATCTGTTGCAATGAAATTCTCTTATTTTCTTTTTCCAGGTTGATGTTCGGGGAGATGTTTTTGGATTATTGGCATCGCATCCATTGACGCCATTAGTGTCACTGCACCATTTGGATTTCATAGATCCAATCTTCCCTGACATGACAACAATGAAGGCATTGGACCATTTATTCAAAGCAACAAGCATTGATTCCCAAAGAATTTTGCAACAGACAGTTTGTTACGATCCTTGGTTTTCATGGACGATTTCAGTGTCATGGGGTTATGCTGTTCAAGTTCACAGTAATCGTCTACTTCTACCGGATGCTCTTCCTGTTCAAGCAACATTCAGGCCGTGGCAAAAGCGTGGGAGTCCATTTGCGGGGGCGTACACTTTTAACACCAAACAACTTCACCCTGATCCATGTACAAGACCCACAGTCTTCTTCTTTGATAATGTATCTTCCGATGGCGATGAAATTCGGAGCAATTACAAGAAAGCCTATCAGAATTGTACTCAAGACATGGGTTCACCCAAGAAACTAGAAGAAATCAAAGTGTTCTCAACGAAGCTTGATCTTGGCATTAAACAGGTATGATTCCGTTGATGCATGTCCAACCTGCTAGTATAATATTGTTGGATTTGGGCCTCCCACCACACCGCACGACTTTAAAACGTATCGTACTAGTTGGAAGTGAATTACCCCATATAAAGCACTTCATAGCTTTCTACTTAGGCAATATAGGATGGAGAAATGACCAGTCACCTTCCACTAGAAGAAGTTCTGGATCATTACCTCTCCTCAAAGACACACATGGTGATCCCACATACATCCAACCCGGCCTCACCTCTCATACCAAATTGATGCAGGCCTAACCCGCTGGTATAATATTGTTTGCTTTGAGCCTTCAACCCACACGACTTTAAAACGCGTCATACTAGTTAAGAGTGGGTTAGCCCGTATAAAACACTTAATAGCTTCCTACCCAACCATATGGGAAGGAGGAATGACCATAGAGGAACTACTACATCATCCGTACCATATTTTCTAAATTTAGACATCCCATCAAGTACAAGAAAGATATTAACTCAGACGTCCTACTTTTATTTTGTTTGCAGTTGCAGGCTCCAAGACGGCAATGTTGCGATGTATTGCCTTCTTCCGCAGGAAAAGTGATGGAGATTGAAATTAGAGAATGCAAAGAAGATGAGTTGATCCATATGCATGAGTGACCAATTTTAAGGTACAGTTGCATTGACAGGGTGCTGTGTTGATAATCCTCGAGGCACCAATCAGGGAAATAAAATTAGTGTTCTAGGAGCTGATTAGTTGTCGGAGATGCAAATGCTATAAAGATGACTTGAATCTAACTTTCTTCATTGTTGTTGAGACAACATTGTTAGAGAAAGAAGGAAAGCAAATTCGATTGCCGAGATTGGAGGAAGGAGAAGGTGACTGTACTTGTAGATGTTTTTTTTACTACAATACTCAAATGGAATAATAAACTAATAATTACTTATTTTTCATAAATACAATACAAATTAATATACAGTACAATTTCATCAATGAACATTAGATAATCTCTTCATAAATACTATTGTCGATATTGCTCCCCCTTAAATTCATGGTTTCCATATGGTTTTGCTTTAATCAATCACTTCTATTAGTCCAATTTCCATAGAAAATGAAGACTGAAATATGACAAAATAAAATCTTGGATTGACGTTTGACGAAGTAATTAGAAAATGCAATTAGAGAAGAATCAAAGATGCACATTTTTTACTCGGCTTGTCCTGAAGGCTGTTGGAAGTTGGAATACTAGCCATAGGGCCCATGCAGATTTTTCCTCATCTCAGCCCACTTAATCCTGCCCAGCCCAAAAGTAATTGATGGGCCCTACCACTACGGCATTATATATATATATATATATATTCACGGCCTACCGACGGGGCAACGTATTTACGAGCCGTCGAGCACACGAAATGTAGCAGAAAAATATTTGGCGGAACCGGCAAAAGTAAACAAATGGGGTAAGTTCCAACCAACTTGCTACCTGGAAATAATCAAGAAGAGAAACATGACTTGGTCTTCGACTAGAGGCCCTTGCCCGCGTATCTGCTGCTATAGCTTATGTATGTGAACATGTGAGTTTGACTACTAATATGTTCTTGATGGATTCCGTGTATTTTTTTCATGGCTAAAATATTAAATATGTCCTTAGACTATCACATTTTTCTCTATTATGTCCTTAAACGATTTTTTTTCTTCATTCTATCCTTAAACTATTATTTTCCACATGGTTTCTCTCCTCAGTCAACTTTCCGGTGTTGACTCCGACGAAAATGCTGACGTGTCATCTGAACTCCGACTAGTTTTTTTATTTTATAATCACATGGATGCCACGTCAGCATTTTCGCCGGAGTCAACACCGGAATGCTGACTCAGGATAGAAACCATGTGGAAAACAATAGTTTGAGGATAGAATGAAGAAAAAAAATAGTTTAAGGACATAATCGAGAAAACTGCTATAGTCTAAGGACATATATAATATTTTAGCCTTTTTTTCATTGTACCAACTGCTTTTTGACTTCTCGTATTTGTTTTGATCTTTTCGTTGGTAATTCGTCTTGCTCCACTGCTGATTATTGACATTATATTACTTTAATAACCAAAAACTAATACTTTTCAGAGGATACTGAATTGCCCTGAAATGCATCTCAAATGTTTGATCAAATGCGTGAGACACGAAAGTAGTAGATACAGTGGGCTTCAGTTATGTGGTGTTGGCGGAACTATCTCCATTATTAACTTTAGCAGTCACAATAGAACTTATTTATAAACTAATGCGTGTGCTAGTTATTCCATTCTTGCTGTTGTGTATATATTTGATTGATTTTTCTAATTTATGTTTCTTTTAGTTGACTTCTTTTCATATCTTGTATAAAATTATTGGATTTCCTCAATTGACTACCCAATTAATAATTGCATTTGAAGAAGAGATTTTTGCTTGTCTAAGAATAGGAAACTATAGAAAAAGAAAGAGAAGAAATGGAGAATGTTGTTTTCATGAAAAAATTTATCGCTAAGGCCTAAGCTCCTAATCTCTTAGTACCATGAAATTTATTGCTCTTAAATCATGTGCACTGTTCATTCTTTAGATTCTATTGATGTAATAGATTTTGTTGTCATAAACTCAAGGAAATCAAAAGACATACCTCCATAATTTGCAGTGTTGATAATCAAAGGTGGAAGACTAGTCATTAGTCAACCACAGTATTCCTTACGGCCTTACGGGGTTAAAGTCCTTACATAATATGTGGAGGTATATGTACGTTTCAATGAGAGGAAAATAAAGACAACGATGCTTGCTGTGATTGAGACAGGTTCATTCTATCTCCTTCCTTGAACCTGTCCTTTGGCAGATATAAGAAGAGCCATCATGGTTTTTCTAATCTAAATTCAACTCTCTCCGATTACCCAAACCATGTTTTTCAAGTTTCAATAAGATGCTAAAACAAAATTAGGTTCCAAATCTGCTTTCAAGCTTATGCAATGCAATCTTTTGCATTAGATGCTTTCCATTTTCTCCTGTTTTCGAGTCTTCTGTATTTCTGCTATCCTGCCAAAGGCCAAATATATAGGTACTGCGATGGTGCTTCAAATTACACGTACGGTAGCATGTATGAACGGAACCTTAACCTAACGCTCAATTCACTTGCTGTCAATGCTTCTAAAACCGGCTTCTACATCACTACTATGGGGCAGAGCCCTGATACTGTTTATGGCCTCATACAGTGCCAAGGTTATATCTCCAATGTAGATTGCCAAACTTGTGCGGGCACTGCAGCTGACAAAATCACCCAACTTTGTCAGAACAAGAAGGAAGCACTTATAGGATTTATAAATTGCTCATTACATTATTCTGACTCGCGCTTCTTCTCAACTGCCAATAGTATCCCAAGATACTCGTTATGTAATGTGCAGAATGCAACTAACCAGACACTTTTTGATCACCAATTGGGAAGTTTGCTTAGGAATCTCTCATACAGTGCTGCCGATAGTCCTTCTAGATACGCTGCAGGTAGCATTGCTCACACAGCTTTTGTTGACATACATGCTATGCTGCAGTGCACTGGAGATTTAGGAATAGATGACTGCTTCAGTTGCTTTGGATATATAATCCGTTATATTCCACAAACTTGCAATGGAAGTGTAGGTGGTCAGATATTCTCTATGAGTTGCAGTCTTCGGTATGAGATATATTCATTCACTCCGTGGTCATCACAACTTCCTCCAGCCGAAATAGCATCTCCTCCATCTTTGCTCCAGCCCAACTCAACTCCTAGTGCAACAACAAACTCAAAGGATGATGGTGAATTCAACTCCCAATTCCTTTATTCTTTTATCATCTGCATTTTCAAAACTCCCTGGCAAAAACAAATTTTGATGAAAAGGAAGGAAAAAGAGGATATTATGCAGAACTTACAATCTACTTTTCCACACTTTTTGTCTCACAATTACTGGCAAGATGTTAGTAGTTGGACGAGGAAAAGAAGAGGCAATTGTATGGAATCCAATTACTTCAATTTACAGTTTAAAATTTAAATTTCCATATTTTGTAACATACAAAGTATTGGATCTCTTACCATCTTTGGGATGATACTAAAATATATTTTCCTGTTTTCTGAATACAGTGCATTAGTTTTGGTTTACTCTAGTAATTTAGAATGTTAGATTGGCTATATAAGTTTGATAGTGCACATATCACCGGTAATTGATTGATTTAGGAACACATTTTTGAGGATATACATATACTATCAATTCTCTTTATGCAGGGAAAAAGAGCACTTCAAGAACCATTGCAATAGTGGTGACTCCTATAGCTGTTGCATTGGTATTGATACCCATCATTTGTGGTTTCGTCATCTGGAAAAAGGCTAAGAGAAAAGGAAATGGTAACTATCTTTTATCGCCAGATATAGCAACTATCAAGTTTGTTGTTCTGATTTCTCTTTATAAGGTGACAATGCAAGTTTTTTAGCAGATACCTTCCCTTGTTTTCCACGACATTAGCAACCAGTGAACAGATGATGAAAAACTGTCAACATACATGATTTAGTAGCATGTAAAGTTTAACCTGCAGAAAATACTTACAATATATTGCTGTATGATGTGGGCCTTATCTGTTGTCTTTCAGATGGTCCTGAAGAATATGATAATAGGAGTATGGAATCGCTTTTGATTGGACTAGATAGACTCAGAGTTGCAACTGGAAATTTCTCTGATGAATATAAACTTGGAGAAGGCGGTTTTGGTCCAGTTTACAAGGTATTCTTCATAGATGATGACGGTTTTTTTTTTCCTGATTATTTATAGGAACCATTGATGTTTATTACAGGGCAAACTTCCTGATGGACGAGAAATAGCAGTCAAAAGGCTCTCGAGCTGCTCAGGGCAAGGCCTAGAAGAGCTAAAAACAGAGGTAATGTTGGTTGCTCGACTGTTGCATCGCAATCTAGTAAGGTTGTTGGGCTTTTGCTTAGAAGAAGAGGAGAAGCTGCTTGTATATGAATACTTGCCTAATGGAAGCTTGGACAAAAGTTTATTTGGTATGACCCTCTAAGCCTATGGCGAGCAATCTGTATTGCATTACATGAACTATTTTTCATCAAGTTTATCAGTCGAAGTCTAATAACAAATAGATTCACACTGCTGCACAGGTTGTCATAAATGTTGCATAACATTTTATTAACTATTCCAAAATAAAATTCATTTCCCTTTTTTTCTCCTCTTTTTTTTTTTCAATTAATGTTTCATCTCTACAATTCTTGCCTTGTTAGCTTTAACGAAGTCTTTAGTGAGTGAAAATAATGTTTAAACTAACCAAGAATCAGCATAGCTAAAAGAGCCTTTTTTGGATGATGCAGATCCGATGGAACGATTGAATCTCAAATGGGAGCAACGATACAAAATCATTGTTGGCATTGCTCGAGGACTACTTTACCTGCATGAAGATTCTCAGCTCAGAATTATTCATCGGGATTTGAAAGCCAGTAACATTTTATTGGACGAGTCCATGAATGCTAAAATTTCTGATTTTGGTTTGGCAAGACTGTTCTCTGGAAGTCAAACTCAAGCCAAAACAAATCGAATTTCTGGGACTTGGTAAGTGTACATCTTCTGAGACTCGAATGATTTTTTTTTGTATGCATGTATTCTAATTTAAAGAAAATAGGGATGGGGGGAGGGCATTGTGTGTGTGCGCGATTATTCCCTTTGTTGAAACCTCATGTACTGTTTCCTGTTTCTTGATGGCATGAAGTGGTTACATGGCACCAGAATATGCTAAAAGGGGGCGCTTTTCCCCCAAATCCGATGTTTATAGTTTTGGTGTTCTAGTCTTGGAGATTGTCACTGGTCGAAAAAGCTCCAGTTTTCGCAATTTGATGAATCTGCAGAGTTATGTAAGTATGACATTGAATTAATCTCTTCCAAGTATATGATCTAGCAACCTTCATGATTGATTCAAACTGGTTTGTTCACCTTGTATTAGGCGTGGCAACATTGGGTTAATGGAACGGCTCTGGAGTTGCTGGATCCTACTCTGGGTGACCAATGGCAAAAATATGAAGTTTTGAAGTCCATCCACATAGGGTTATTATGTGTTCAGGAACTTGCAGCTGATAGGCCTACAATGTCTAAAATTATCATGATGCTTAGCAGTAACGCTGTAACCTTTGCATCGCCATTGCAGCCTGCATTCTTTGTCCCGGTGGAAGGTTTTGTGTCAGATTTGGCTGCTAAAAATTATGTTGGAGCTCAAAGCTATAGATCTGTGTTGAAGTCATTGCCGCAACAATCTGTAAACGAGATTTCAATCACCGAGTTTGATCCTCGCTAGTGTGTAGTTGTATTGTTGGATCATCATATCAAGACATTGTAATATGGTCCAATTTTCAAGCAGTTTGTTGAAAATGAGACTCTGTTTCACATAAGAATTCCCACTGAAAATGCAAAAATGATTTGGTTTCATTAAGCATGGTGTTTTAACAAATAACAATTAGACTAATTCCATCGTCTGTTATGACTTGAGAAGTTCCACATCGGTTGGGGAAAAGCTGACCAATGGGTTAATAAAGTCGAAGTCCATCTTTGACATGTAACAGACATTTTCCTAGCTCAAGTGAGTTGTGTTTTGACTCATGTACTCCGTTTGTTGAGTTACATAACTCAGCCCGTAAGTGTACATAACTCAACCTACAAGTGTGTCGGGAAGTGTTATGACTTATTAGTTGAAAAATCAAACACAATGAGTTAATAAAGTCAAATCCCACCCTTAACATCCAACAAGACATTTTTTTAATCCAAGTGAGTTGGGTTTTAACCCATGGGTTTCGGCCTATAGAAGCTAGGCTAAGGATGAATAAAGTCGTGCATACCTAATATATTCTCGAGAATCGAACAATCCAAAACGGATAATAGTATTCATGTGTATAGAGATTTGGATTTACAACATCATCATAAGACTTGATGAATCTTCTCAATTGTCATAGGGGGGTCATAGGGGTTAATTCATCTAATCCAAAATTACTATGTTCCCATAAATATATTTTTAAATAGGCATTATAATAACGTCTTGCTTGCGTCTCAGTTGCAAATACTTATTTAGTTATTTTTCATAAATACAATACAAATTAATATACAGTACAATTTCATCAGTGAACAATGACATTAGATAATCTCTTCATAAATACTATTGTTGGTATTGCTCCCCCTTAAATCCATGGTTCCCATATGGTTTTGCTTTAATCAGTCGCTTCTATTAGTCCAATTTCCATAGAAAATGAAGACTGAAAGATGTCAAAATAAAATCTTGGATTGACATTTGACAAAGTAATTAGAAAATGTTCAATTAGAGAAGAATCGAAGATGCACATTTTTTAGACTCGGCTTGTCCTGGAGACTGTAGCAACTTGGAATACTAGCCATACGGCCCAAACAGATTTTCCCTTATCTCAGCCCACTTCATCCGGCCCAGTCCAAAAGTAATGGATGGGCCCTACCACTACTGCATTACCAACGTGTTTCCGGGCCGTCGAGCACACGAAATGAAGCAGAAAAATATTTGGCGGAACCGGTAAAGGTAAACAAATGGGGTAAGTTCCAACTCGCTACCTGAAAATATTCAAGAAGAGGAACATGACTTGGCCTACAACTAGAGGCACCCTTGTCCACGTATCTGCTGCTATAGCTTATGGATTGTGAACATGTGAGTTTGACTCTTTCAAAGACTAATATGTTCTTGGTGAATTCCGTGTATTTTTTTCATTGTACCACCGCTTTTTTACTTCTTGTAGTATTTGTTTTGATCTTTTTGTTGGTAATTCGTCTTGCTCCACTTCAGATTCATTGACATTATATTACTTTCATAACCAAAAACTATTTCTTTTTGGAGGATACTGAATTGGTATGGAACGCAGCTCAAATGTTTGATCAAATGCGTGAGACACGAAAGTAGTAGATACAGTGGGCTTCAGTTATGTGGTGTTGGTGGAACTATCTCCATCATTAACTTTAGCAATCACAATAGAACTTATTTATAAAATAATGCGTGTGCTTGATATTCCATTCTTGCGCTTGAAGAAGAGATTTTTGCTAGTCTAAGAATAGGAAATTATAGAAAAAGAACGAGGAGAATGTTGTTTTCATGAAAAAAAATTTATAGCTAAACTCCTACTCTCTTAGTACCATGAAATTTATTGCACTTAAATCATGTGCCCTGTTCATTCTTTATATTCTTGTGATGTTATAGATTTTATCGTCATAAACTAATGGAAATCAAAAGACATGACTCCATAGTTTACAGTGTTATACTGTTATTTATGTTTCTACTTATGCATGAATTAAAATTTGATGCCAACTATAATTTGGTAATGACGAAACTTTTCGATGATTCTTCTAGCTGACAAAATGTTTTTCTTTTTCTTTTCAATTTTCTGTATGAATCATCATGAAACTTCACCACGAGTATTAAAATATTCATTTTGGAAATAAGGAAAGCCAAAAAATGGCCCAGATGTCCTCTTGAAAATGGCCGGCCTTACGTTGAAATATTTTAATGAGATGATTAGGCCCTTTCTTTGTCATGTCATTGCTCTACGAATATAAATATAACTATTTGTTTTCCTGAAATTGATATTAAATTTATTTTGTAATATCTTAAGAATTAGAATTGGTGGTTTGTGTGAAAGGTGGAAGGCTAGTCAACTACAGTATTCCTCGGGTGGTTGAAGTTCTTGCTTAATATTTGGAGGTATTTGTTCATTTTAATGAAAGGAAAATAAATACGGATGCTTGATGTGATTGAGACAGGTTGATTCTATCTTCCTACCTTGAACCTGTTCTCTGACAGATCTAAGGCTTATTTAAATTCAACTTGGGTTTTCTCAAGTTTCAATAAGATGCTAAAACAAAATTAGGTTCAAAGTCTGCTTTCAAGCTTATCCAATGCAATCTTTTGCATTAGATGCTTTCCATTTTCTCCTGTTTTCATGTCTTCTTCACTTCTTCTATCCTGCCAAAGGCCAAATATATAGGTATCAGTACTGCGATGGTGCTTCAAATTACATTTATGGTGGCATGTATGAACAGAACCTAAACCTAACACTCAATTCACTTGCTGTCAATGCTTCTAAAACCGGCTTCTACATCACTACTATAGGGCAGAGCCCTGATACTGTTTATGGCCTCATACAGTGCCAAGGTTATATCTCCAATGTAGATTGCCAAACTTGTGCGGGCACCGCAGCTGACGAAATCACCCAACTTTGTCAGAACAAGAAGGAAGCATTTATAGGATATATAACTTGCTCATTACATTACTCTGACTCTCGCTTCTTCTCAACTGCCAATAGTATCCCAAGATACGCGTTATGTAATGTGCAGAATACATCTAACCGGGCACTTTTTGATCGCCAATTGGGAAGTTTGCTTAAGAATCTCTCAAACAGTGCTGCCGATAGTCCTTCTAGATACGCTGCAGGTGGCATTGCTCACACAGCTTTTGTTGACATATATGCTATGCAGCGGTGCACTGGAGATTTAGGAATAGATGACTGCTTCAGTTGCCTCGAATATATAATCAGTTATATTCCACAGACTTGCAATGGAAGTGTGGGTGGTCAGATATTCTCTATGAGTTGCAGTCTTCGGTATGAGATATATTCATTCACTCCGTGGTCATCACCACCTCCTCCAGCCCAAAC
The DNA here is from genome assembly GCF_013401445.1 of Tripterygium wilfordii. Classification (NCBI taxonomy): domain Eukaryota; kingdom Viridiplantae; phylum Streptophyta; class Magnoliopsida; order Celastrales; family Celastraceae; genus Tripterygium; species Tripterygium wilfordii. The sequence goes on along the minus strand of NC_052237.1, from coordinate 1,230,845 downwards.
AGCGTCTCCTCCATCTTTGCTCCAGCCCAACTCAACTCCTAGTGCAACAACAAACTCAAAGGATGATGGTGAATTCAACTCCCAATTCCTTTATTCTTTTATCATCTGCATTTTCAAAACTCCCTGGTAAAAACAAATTTTGATGAAAAGGAAGGAAAAAGAGGATATTATGAAGAACTTACAATCTACTTTTTCCACACTTTTTGTCTCACTATTACTGGCAAGATCTGTTAGTAGTTGGACGAGGAAAAGAAAGAGGCAATTGTATAGAACCCAGTTACTTCAATTTACAGTTTAAATTTCCATATTTTGTAACATACAAAGTATTGGATCTCTTACCATCTTTGGGATGATACTAAAATATATTTTCCTGTTTTCTGAATACGGTGCATTAGTTTTGGTTTACTGTAGTAATTTAGAATGTTAGATTGGCTGTATAAGTTTGATAGCGCACATATCACCGGTAATTGATTGATTTAGGAACACATTTTTGAGGATATACTATCAATTCTCTTTATGCAGGGACAAAGAGCACTTCAAGAACCATTGCAGTAGTGGTGACTCCTATAGCTGTTGCCTTGGTACTGATACCCATCATTTGTGGTTTCTTCATCGGGAAAAAGGCTAAGAGAAAAGGAAATGGTAACTATCTTCTCTCCCCAGATATTGCAACTATCAAGTTTGTTGTTCTAATTTCTCTTCATATGGCGACAATGCAAGTTTTTTAGCAGATACCTTCCCTTGTTTTCCACGACATTAGCAACCAGTGAACAGATGATGAAAAACTGTCAACATACATGATTTAGTGGCATGTAAAGTTTAACCTGCAGAAAATACTTACAATATATTGATGTATGATGCGGGCCTTTTCTGTTGTCTTTCAGCTGGTCCTGAAGAATATGATAATAGGAGTATGGAATCGCTTTTGATTGGACTAGATAGATTCAGAGTTGCAACTGGAAATTTCTCTGATGAATATAAACTTGGAGAAGGCGGTTTTGGTCCAGTTTACAAGGTATTCTTCATAGATGATGATAGTTTTTTTTTTTTTTTTTCTGATTATTAACGGGAACCATTGATGTTTATTACAGGGAAAACTTCCTGATGGACGAGAAATAGCAGTCAAAAGGCTCTCGAGCAGCTCAGGGCAAGGCCTGGAAGAGCTAAAAACAGAGGTAATGTTGGTTGCTCGACTGTTGCATCGCAATCTAGTAAGGTTGTTGGGCTTCTGCTTAGAAGAAGAGGAGAAGCTGCTTGTATATGAATACTTGCCTAATGGAAGCTTGGACAAAAGTTTATTTGGTATGACCCTCTAAGCCTATGGCGAGCAATCTGTATTGCATTACATGAACTATTTTTCATCAAGTTTCTCAGTCGAAGTCTAAGAACAAATAGATTCACACTGCCGCACAGGTTGTGATAAATCTTGCATAACATTTTATTAACTATTCCAAAATAAAATTCATTTCCCCTTTTTCCTCCTCCTCTTTTTTTTTTTTTTTTTGCAATTAATGTTTCAACTCTACAATTCTTGCCTGGTTAGCTTTAGCAAAGTTTTTAGTGAGAGAAAATAATGTTTAAACTAACCAAGAATCAGCATAGCTAAAAGAGCCTTTTTTGGATGATGCAGATCCGAGGAAACGACTGTATCTGGAATGGGAGCAACGATACAAAATCATTGTTGGCATTGCTCGAGGACTACTTTACCTGCATGAAGATTCTCAGCTCAGAATTATTCATCGGGATTTGAAAGCCAGTAACATTTTACTGGACGAGTCCATGAATCCTAAAATTTCTGATTTTGGTTTGGCAAGACTGTTCTCTGGAAGTCAAACTCAAGCTAAAACCAATCGAATTTCTGGGACTTGGTAAGTGTACATCTTCTGAGACTGATTGATTTTTTATTTTTGGGTTCAAATACATGATCTGTCCTTTATAGTAGCACTAACGAGTGAGCTTTTCATAACCTGGCCTAAGACTTTTTCTCTGACTAGACATCGTGTAATAAAAAGAAATACATATTTTACAATTGCTTGTATGCATGTATTCTAATTTAAAGAAATAGGGAAGGGGGAGGGCATTATGTTTGCGCGATTATTCCCTTTGTTGAAACCTCATGTACTGTTTCCTGTGTATTGATGGCATGAAGTGGCTACATGGCACTAGAATATGCTAAAAAGGGGCACTTTTCCCCCAAATCCGATGTTTATAGTTTTGGTGTTCTAGTCTTGGAAATTGTCACTGGTCGAAAAAGCTCCAGTTTTCGCAATTTTATGAATCTGCAGAGTTATGTAAGTATGACATTGAATTGTTTTCCTTCAAGTATATGATCTAGTGACCTTGATGATTGATACAAACTGGTTGGTTCAACTTGCATTAGGCATGGCAACATTGGGTTAATGGAACGGCTCTGGAGTTGCTGGATCCTACTCTGGGCGACCAATGGCCAAGATATGAAGTTTTGAAGTGCATCCACATAGGGTTATTGTGTGTTCAGGAACATGCAGCTGATAGACCTACAATGTCTGAAATTGTCATGATGCTTAGCAGTTATGCTGTAACCTTTGCATCGCCATTGCGGCCTGCATTCTTTGTCCCGGTGGAAGGTTTTGAGTCAGTTTTGGCTGCTAAAAATTATGGTGGAGCTCAAAGGGATGGATCTGTGTCGGAGTCATTGCAACAATCTGTAAACGAAGTTTCAATCACCGAGTTAGATCCTCGCTAGTATGTAATTATGTTGTTGCATCATCGTATCAAGACATTGTCATATGGTCCAATTTCAAGTACCTTGTTGGAAATCAAGACAATTTTATCATTGGGTTATCAAATTGAAACATTTTAAATAACGATGTGCAAATTGAAATACTGACTATCTTTCGGTATGCAAAAGTGGTATTAACCCTAAGAATTCCCACTGAAAATTCAAAATTGATTTGGTTTCATTAAGCATGGTGTTTTCACAATTAGACTAAGTCGTCGTCATAAGACTTGATGAATCTTGGGTTAATTCATCTAATCCAAAATTACTACCTTCCCATAAAAATATTCTTCAATAGGCATTATAATAATGTCTTGCTCGCGTCTCAATTGCAAATACTAATTGGTCAAACCACGATTTCTCCTAAGTATTTTTAATTGTTGTTGTTACTATCTTAGATTTAATATTTAATATTTGATTAAAAAACAAACAAACCTCAAATATTTTTTTCTAGAAACGCTACAAGAAGTCAAGAAATTGACAATGTCTCTTTATAAAGAGGATAATTAAACCAGAATAGTTTTTTTAGAAATAAAATTATAAAATGCTGAATAGTTCCATTTTGTTGATATAATAATATTTTAATTAAATAAAAAACGGTCGGCGCCTTAATTAATGCAGACTATTTCTTCTTTAGTCATTCCAATCACGAACACGATTGCATAAATTACAATTTGGCGAGCTTTAATTAACTGTTTAATCTTAATGTTGACCCTGTCCTCGTCTCGAAAGATTTTCACTATATATACATACATATGCTGCATGAATCGAATCTAAATCTTTTAGAATACTTTCAACTGCTGCAAACATAATTAACTAAGCTTCCCAACAATGTCTCCCTCTCCATCACTTCTCTCCTTTTACCTTCTAAGCTTTGCTCTTGCTCTCCAATCGGTCTTCGGACTCGATCCTCTTTTCTACACTTGTTCAAAATCAAACAATTTCACTGCCAATGGCCCTTATGAATCAAACCTGAACAACCTCATGGGGTATCTCTATTTGAAATCACCCAGCACAGGTTTTGGAAATGGCTCAATAGGCCAAGAACCAAACCAAGTTTACGGGCTCGCTCTATGTAGAGGTGATGCCTCGGCTTCAGACTGTAAATCCTGTATTGCTCAAGCAAGCTACGATGGTCGCCAAAGATGTCCGGACAACAGGGGAGCAGCAATCTGGTACGATTATTGCCAACTGAAGTATTCGGACCAGGACTTCTTTGGTCAGATTGATGATGAGATCAAGTACATTTTGTACAATACGCAGAATGTTAGTGATCCATTGGCGTTTAATCAAGGGACGAGGACATTGCTGACGAATCTGGCCGAAGAAGCTTCTCTTACACCGAAAATGTATTCGGAGGGAGAGGTTGAGTTTGGATTGGAGAAAATTTACGGGTTGGCTCAGTGTACTAGAGATCTTTCAAGTTACGATTGCAAGAAGTGTCTTACTGATATAATTGGAGAGATTCCGAGCTGCTGTGATGGGAAAAAAGGTGGCAGGGTTGTGACCGGGAGTTGCAACATAAGATATGAGATGTACCCATTTGTTAATGCTTGATATATATTTGGGGTTGGGATCATTATATATATATATGTGTATGTATGTATCGATATTATGAATAAGTGTTCTAGCTAAGAACACTCTCATATAGTTTTTTTTAATATTTCATTTGTATTCTTTCATTATATATAATGAATTGTTAAATAAATTGTTTTGTTTGTGGTTTTGATATTTTCCATAATAATATGGCAGGGTGACAAACAATATATAGGAAATGGTAAATACTAAATATCCACTAAAACATTGTGGGTCATATGTCTTGGCTAAAATTATATATTTATATATATGACTACCAGCAGCCTAGCATGGTCATTTTGCTACAGTAATCAAAAAAAGACAGGTGTAGAAAATGTTAAGGATTTATTCTAAACACTAAGATAGATGCACATAATCTATATGAAAAATCGTGAATCTCACATGATTCATATGAAATTGTGTACGTGTATTGAGTCATTCAATATCCTTGAGACCAAAAAAAAAAAAATTACTGGGATACTGCTGGTCGAAGAAAGATTTACGGGTTTGGTCTTTAAAATGGCAGTAGCAATTTGGAAAAAAAAATAAAGAAATGCTATTGGTGTGCTCTTGTTGGGCTTATAATTTGTCATACACGACGTTGCAAGTGTATTGGACCTATTGGTGCAAGACCAGCGACAAGCCCAAGATAAGGGCTACGCAATTGAAACGGACCACGGGAGGAAGATTCAGCCCACAAAATTATATGCTTACTGGCCCAGTCCAATCAACCATGCCAAAGCCAGGACCCGCGAGATATGCTCCAGGTGGGTCCTGCATCACAAAGTATGCGCCGCCTTCGCCTCTAGTTTTCCACTACTGTCTCTCTCATTCTCAATTGTCTCCCTCATTAGTTTCTGCCAATACAATAGTTGACTTTGTCCCTACAGTATATAATCAATCAATGAATCTCCCACAATGATTAAAAAAATCTTTTTTTTTTTACCTAACGGGTCATTTGGTTGTTAATCCAATGAGTGTGAGTATGAAGTGAACATTATCATGTTTGGTATAAAATGAAAAGCGAGCATGAGTGTTAGAATTTTATTTGTAAAATTTTCATACTACCCAATTTTTTGTATATAAAAATAAGAAAAGATTAATTTAATGATTGCGATTACTTCTTAATAAGGGGTATAATAATCTTTTGAGTATCAAACTTATTCTCCCCTGTGGAGCTTAACCAATCTTATCATTTTAGTGAGCTTGGCTAATCTCTATAAGGAGGGAATGAGGGTGGGATAAATTTGAGATTCCATCCTTCCGAACTCAACCAAACAAGAAAATGAGTGATTCTCATCCTCGGCTCGCCTCATTCCCTCATCAAAATACCAACCAAATGCCCCATAAATACCATAAACAAGGTCAAAAAGTGAAATCAACAAAGTCGTACGAGTTAAGGCTCAAAACAGATAATATTAATTTATAGTATTTGGGTAGATTTTCTAACATTTTCATATCCGTGTTTAAGAAATTAGGGCTTAAGAGTCGGCAATTTCACCTCCATTCTTGGCCCAAACAATGTTCAAAGAATTTTTCTATATAAGTAGACCTTCTACTAATTAACAAACCCATATATACAAAACCCACCACCTTTCCATTCTATACTTCACCATGTATTGCACAAAATCAATCCCTCTTCTTATCTTACTTTTCTTTCTTAACCTTCACGTAGCCACAGCCGCAAAACCACTCTACAATATTTGTTTTAGCCAAGACAACTACACCAACAACGGCCCTTATCGTAACAATTTGGATGTTTTACTAAGTTTCTTAGCCATCAAAGCTCCTCCAACCGGATTCGGGCTCGGATGGTTTGGAGAAGCACAAAACTACGTAAGCGGACTCGCTCTATGCCGGGGCGACGTCTCGAGCCCAGATTGTAAAACTTGTATCGACGATGCTGGTAAAGAGCTTCTCCAACGCTGCCCGAATAAAAAAGGAGCAATAATTTGGTACGATTATTGTTTGTTAAAATACTCAAATGTCAACTTCTTCGGTAAAATCGACGACGACAACAAGTTCTACTTGTTGAATGTGAACGATGTGGAAGGTGATCCAGAGGTGTTTTATGAGAAAGTGAAGGAGTTATTGAGTGGTTTGGCTAGTAAGGCTCAGGGTTCGCAGAAACTATACGCGACCGGGGACCTTGAGCTGCAGAAATTCAAGAAGTTGTATGGGTTGGCTCAGTGTACAAGAGATCTATCGAGTGTTGATTGTAAGAAATGTCTAGATGACGCAATAAGAGATCTTCCCGGGTGTTGTTTTGGAAAAAGAGGTGGGAGGACTGTGGGTGGGAGTTGCAATGTTAGATATGAACTTTATCCCATTATTGATCCATAGACTATATATGTATCATGGCCTAATTGGGGTTAAGCACTAAAAATATAGTGTCTCTATTTTGTGTGTTAATGAAAGAATGGAATGGCTAGTAGCCTAGTACTGTTGTTTTTTTGCCAATCTCATCATGAATACTTAATTTTAAAAAGGAATAAAAAATTCCTATCCAATATCAAAATCTTGTACTGGCAAGCACCAAGAACGAATATTGGGTCTGGAAATTTTCTCACTTTTTAGCTTGAAAATGGCGCACACACGTAAATTATAGGTATGAGGTTCTATATATACGTACGTGTAACCCATAAAAAAAGAAAATCATTGGTTGTATATGAAGAGTGGGTATAGCGCATGCTTGATGAGTTTCCTGACCTCAATCCCCAGCACTAATTAACGTCATGCATGGCTAAAAGTTTTGTGGACCGACACTATCGACTGGGCTATAAACCCAAATGAACCTGGTCGGCCGAAGCCTTTGTTGGGCTTACTTGAATGAGACCGCTTTATCTTTTTCGTATTAATGTTATGGGCCTTTTTGAATCTTTCATGATCTGACTCAAGGCCCAATATCAGCTATGAACCATCGGATCTACCGGTTGTTTCTCGTCTTAAGATGTACAAATTGGACTCGGGCCAATATTTTCTGAATGTGGCCGCCCCTGCTTGAGGCTTGAGATGATCTTTTAAGCACCCGTTGGCATGTGCTCCACAGATTCGTGTACATTTTCGTTATTCTCCAAAGTCAGAAAGAAACTGTAACTATAAGTCTATAAAAAATCAATTATATATATATCGCAACTGTAACTGGGGCACTTGTTGAGCCTCCATTGTTCTGTCCATGTCTTACTGGTTCAAACTTTCGTTAGTTGTAAATTTCTGGAATCGTTAGGTCTGATGCTTGGTTTGATTAGGTATTCCAGCAAAGAAAAAATCCTACTTGTTTCACATGGATCATGGATGCCATGAACCACTCCACATAACAACTTTTGAGTCTTTGACCAAGCTTAATAATATTCATTTAACTACAGAAATATCATAAATTAATCACTCTATTAATAATTCAACAGTATTTGCAAACAATCCATGAAAAATATGAACTTCTTTATCCCAACTTGAGCCTCCAAAAATTCAATTCTTCATTACAATACTAGTATGCCTGCAAGTTCAAGAATACCAAGTCAAATAAACGCGTAGTAGAGTGCAAGTTACTAACATTTTAGTCCAAAAAATATTAAGAGAGATGGCGGTGGATTATGTAAAGATAAATAATTTGATATATTGAGGAAATTAACAACCTGTACTCGTCATATCTGCATAATTCTTAGACCTACTCCAATCAATTAAAAGCATAAACAATCATTATGTTTATTTTGTGTAGTTATTCCTACTCCCCTCTTCCCTTTCATATATATATAGCTTCTTCAACCAAAGCCAAGACCAGAGCAACCTTTCTTGTTCTATTGCCATTCTGCATCCTACATTCACTCTAACTACTTCATAGCCGAAGAATGACAATGTTGAAGATGTTCATAAAATTGGGTTTTGCAGCCATGCTTGTTGAATTGGCTATGGCAGCAAACTACACAGTTGGAGGTCCAAATAGTGGATGGGATACAGGCTCTAATGTGCAAACATGGGCATCCTCCCGGTCATTTGCAGTGGGAGATAATCTGAGTAAGTAGTTCTTAGCTTTTCTTTTCCAGCAGCATTTGATTTCTGCTTCTTGTCAAAAGAGCAGAGATTTCTTTGACTTGAGTTTGCATCAGAAAGAAGCTAGAATTGATTTGCTGTGAATTGCAGTTTTCCAGTACTCAGCAAACCACGATGTTGTTGAAGTTTCAAAGCAAAACTATGACTCCTGTCAGGCAAGCAGCGCAATTAACAGCCATTCTGATGGCAACACAGTCATTGCTCTATCATCTCCAGGCAAGAGGTACTTCATTTGTGGAACACCAGGCCATTGCAGCTCAGGAATGAAAGTTGAGATTGACACTCTTGCAACTGCCACACCAACACCATCACCAGCTTCTCCTGCAAATCCCCCATCGGCGGCTACTCCGGTAACTCCCACTGCTTCCCCGGCTCCAGAAACCTCCCCTACCTCAGTCGCTCCGAATCTCTCCCCTGCTCCAGAAACCTCGACATCCCTCCCTGATGTTCCTGTGACTGTTACTCCTGCAACCTCTCCTTCTTCACCAGTTTCTCCTCCACCTCCCTCATCAGGTGCCAGAGATAGTTTCAGAGTCAATCTCACAACCGGCATGGGTGGCGTTGTACTGATGATGACGCTTCTTGCATTCTAGGCACTGAAAGAATCAATACAGTAACAGGCTGTATTAAGTTTGATTTATTCAAGTGATGAGCATAATTTTCCTGTATTTATTTTTCTTATCCCTGGTGCATTCGAGGAATGAATTCATGAAAATACAATTTGTTGCTGCTTTAAAGTGACTCTGACTGGATAATGCAATATGCATTTGCTTTTATCAGCATAAACCTAAACTTTTCACATAATATGCAACTGGTTTAATCTTCCACAATTCTTCTAAGACAAGATCAAGAGAGAAGATTTACACCATCATAATGAATGCAACACATATGTAGATAAGTAATAAATTATATTTTTTGAAGATAGTAGAAACTAATTCTTTTGTATAAATTTTTCTTCAAAAAAGTTGCAATGAAAAGGTTACGAACTCTAGTTTAGAAATCTATTTTTGACTACAGAGAACCAGACCAGCATAACTAAACACTTAGACCAGTTAAGGAGCAGGAAGAACTCGTGGTCAAGAATTTCATCATTTCTATTCCACTTCAACCAAATGCTACCAAACCTCAAGAAATGACCCCCTTGTTCAATGATAGGCATGCAACCAAACAACTCAAATTGATTTTTCACCAGATCTTCCAGCAAATCATGCACGGACAGAATCTTTCGATATAGATAAACATTTAACTATGGAATGCTCAAATTAATATTTCAACATGCAATAATCATCGCCAAATAAATCAAAAGAAAAATTATCTCAGATCTTCAAGAAAAGCAAAAGCTACCACGCTTTGTTAGGTTCATGTATGTTATTCAATTCAAGTAGACGAATCTTCCACAGAAATCGCTGGGAGGCGGGGGGGGGGGGGGGGGGGGGGGGGGGGGGGGGGGGGTGGGGTTATGCAGCAATTTTAATTTCTACATACAGGATGCCCATTTTAAACAAGTTCCTTCACCTTTGAGATTTCCAAATAACCATATTTGAAAGCAGCTGATAATATATCTGAGCACTGACATGCTATTGAAGATGATCTCCAAATTAAGCTACTGGAGGGTGAAGAACGTGATCCTGTGATGTGTCAACTGCTGCAGGTGCCATGAATTGCCACATTGCAAGGCCAGGGTAGCCGATGAAAGGCACCAGATTTTTACCAGTGGCTTGAACTTGATCTTGAGCGGCAAATGCAGTTGGCACTGCAGAAGGATGTGGCAAGAAGCCTGGTGCTCTCATGCAATTGACTTGCTGCTCCAATTTCTCTCTATCTGATTTTAGCCCCTGCTTCTCATCACGAAGTTCATTCTTCTCAGTCTGATTAGACAGAAACTAACTATATGTCAACACATATTCACCCAGTACTTATGTTAGAATCATTATACGGGGAGTAAAAAGACCACACAAACTAAGCAGAAGTTCTTATTCATCCTTTCTTTTGATGAATGGTTCTTATTCATCCTTAATGTATAAAGGGGAAAAGAAGAGTAACTTCTAGTTGATGCATGAGCCACACCTTCAATTCGTTTGTCTTAGCTTGCAAATCCTCATTCAATTCTTTCAACCTCTGGGCTTCACTTCACAACTGAGACACCATTCGAGCAGCATCACTCAAAATGATAGTCTTGTCTGTTTTTGGAGGCCTTCCAGGCTCCCGAATAGAACTTAGTTCCAGAACATTAGAATCAAACCAAAGTAAATTTGGTTATTATAAATGAGAGCAAAGCGAACAAGAGACTAAGAGAGGATAGAGAACAATAGCAATAGCATGCCTTTCATTCAGCTTATCCCTCCGCAATTTCTCCCGGCATGCTTTGGAACCAGATGCACTGCATGATTCAGATCTCAACCTTCAAAAATAAATCAGCATAACTTCACTGTTATTTGAGTGCATACATGTAATTTTGGTTAGGTGTGTGCTTGTGGTAGAGAGGTGATAACAAACTTCAGCGAGTAATTAGATATAAACATTCCCAATAGAGTCAAAATAACTCATACTGGAGCACTTTCTCGAGCAGTTTATATCAAGATTCCCAATTTAAAAGATTTCTGATCGTTTAAAAGAAAAACTATGATGCAAGTGACTGGCGTTGCCAATCCTATAGCACTGAGTGGCATGTCCACTTATTATTTCAGTAATCCAGTTCCTATGCATTCTTTGGGGAAATGGATGTCAAAACCAGAAGGCAAGGTTTAACACAGTCATACATCATACTCCACTTTGAAACTGCCTTTTAACTATATTCTCCTCAAAATATAGCCCAAATATAAAAAGAAAAGAAAAGAAAAGAAAAAGAAGCAGTGACAACTATCAAAATCATAGTTTGAGCATGTCACAACCACTTATCAGTGAAAAGAATCGCACATCACCATGGACACCATGAACAAACAATAGAAGTAGGTTTACAACATTATGGATGGGCAAATACGTGTTCAACAGGGAAGCTACCACCACTCATAAAACAGTCACATAAAAGTAAGTTATTCTGGATCTCTTTTTCTTACTCAACGTCAGCATAAAGCAAAATGTAGTAAGCCTTCACAAGCATCCAAATTTATATTGAAAGAATATATTTTATTTTTCTACTCATCCAGTTGGTTCACGTAGTGATAACGGATTCAAGGTTCATCACTTCATCTAGATGGTAGTCATAATCTACACATAAGACAAGTAATAAGAACATCATCCAATGAGGTGCTAGGAAAAGCACTGATCACAAACATAGGACACGCACATCCGTATAATCCATTCAACTAATCCAAAAACGCGTACTCGGCCTTGGTTTACAAGCCAACACAAACCACAACGAATTGCAGTTTCGTTAACACTTTGTCGCTCTTTAACTTTCCAGCGAACCAAACGGTAGTTTTAAAAAGAAAAATAGGCGAACAAGAAGATCTACCTTGCATTAGACGACCAATTGAGGGGTTGAGGACACAAACTGAAGCCGCCGCAGGCCGACCCCGGGAAGTTACAGACGACAACTGGCATGGTGTCCACCAATTCGTAATCGAAGAGCCAATTAGAATTCTCTGACGATTCAATCTCCATTTACATGTATGCGTCAATTGTGCGTTCCGCGTGGGCAAGGGCAACTAAGCTAAGATTGGCCTCTGTTTTGCTTGGATTGGTAGGAAACAGAATTTAAAACGCAGAAGTGACGAGAGCGTTGCGTGTCGCACAGTATAGAAGAGGACTGAAGGAGTAAACGGGGGCTTGTAACTTGAATGGGCCACATTTGGGTCTGGATTGGGCTACCTACCAAGACCCAAATACTTTTTAGAGCAGAGCGTTTGACAAGCGCCCAAAAAAGCCCATCTCGCTAAAGCCTTAGGTGAGCCCGCGGAAGCCCCAAATAGAGGCTGGTTAATGGTCAGCGGGTCAAACATGTGAGATTTCAAGTCGAGTCGTCGGGGCCAACACACTCCAGCACCAGCTAGCCTTTACATGCTTGTTCCACGCATTCAACGCTCAAAAAACAGTTCATAGACTACTAAATCATGCAAAAATAGCAGAATTACAAAACCACATCATGCAGAATTAACAGAATTACAAAATCACGTCAATACTCAACAGACTCCCATGCAAAAATAGATGTACCTAATAACAATAAATCAAAATTTTAAAAAAGAAATCACCAATGAAAAACTATAAGAAACAACTCCCTAAAACCCCTCCCTTCCACACCATTCCATCTCCCATTAGATACTAGCTCCCTTCTCTCTCTTCATCTCCATTTTTCCTCCAAAAGGAATTAAGCTACAGAGCAAGGAAGCAGGGTCGTACGTCTTCTCCCTCAGCGCCTCGGCCTCACTTCCTTCCTCTCCAATCATGGTTTTTCCTGTCCATCTCCTCCTCCTCCTCTTCCTCTCCGTCCCTCTCTCTGAATCCAAGCTCACCGTGGACTACTACAAGACCTCATGCCCAAGCTTCGAGCAGATCATGAGGGAAGCTGTCACAACCAAGCAAATAAACTCTCCCACAACCGCAGCAGCCACACTCCGCACCTTCTTCCACGACTGCATGGTCGAAGGTTGCGACGCTTCGGTTCTAATTTCCTCCAATTCTTTCGACAAAGCTGAGCGTGATGCAGACATCAACCTCTCCCTCCCTGGAGACGCATTCGACGTGGTGCTCCGTGCCAAGACTTCTCTAGAACTCTCCTGCCCTGGGATCGTCTCTTGCGCTGACATTCTGGCACGCGCCACACGTGACCTCATCACAATGGTCGGCGGTCCCTACTACCCCGTTCGCTTGGGACGTAAGGACGGGTTCGTGTCACAAGCCTCGCGTGTCGAAGGTAACCTCCCTAGAGTCAACATGACATTGACACAAATAATCTCTTTATTCAAATCCAAGGGATTCTCAATCCAAGAAATGGTCGCGTTAACCGGCGGACACACGATAGGATTCTCTCACTGCAATGAATTCGCGGACAGGCTATTTCGTTACAGCACAACTACACCAACTGACCCTAACATTCACCCCAAATTCGCAGCGGCATTGAAGAATACTTGCGCAAATTATACCAAGGATACAGCAATGTCGGCGTTCAATGACGTGATGACGCCAGGCAAGTTCGATAATATGTACTATAAGAATTTGCAGAGGGGGTTGGGGCTTTTGTCTATGGATAGTGCTCTGGTTATGGACTCAAGGACTAAGCCGTTCGTAGAGCTTTATGCGAGGGATCAGGCCGCGTTTTTTGCTGATTTTGCTCGTGCAATGGAGAAGGTTAGTATTGTTGGAGTCAAGACTGGGAAGAAAGGAGAGGTGAGGCGCAAGTGCGATGCGTTTAACACTATCAAGACTTGAGAGAGGGATCGAGAGGTGTTTTGGGTTTTCGTGGCTGGGGATTGTAATATATTATCTCTTTTATGAAGAACACAGCATCTCCAGTGACCAAATGAGTAATGACATTTCTAATTTCTGTACAAGACTTAAAAAAACCCCCCTAAAATTACTGTTTGTGGAAGTCAATGTCGAAATGTTCATATAAAAACAGGGTATTTATTATTCTTGTTTAGTTAACAATCACTAAAACAGGGGAATTGAGAACTGGCAGTTTCAATTTTAAATTGTTGAAATGAATATATATATGGTAAATGAAAGAGAAGGAAATCAAACATTAACATTAATTCCCAGCTACCAAACATGACTTCAGGTTCCCATTGCCCCCGGAGAGTAGATAGGCGAAAATCACTCGCTAGTCGGTTCAGCGTAGACAAACCCAGCTCGGGATTTGGTAACGTTGTCAACTGAATTGACATAAATGTTAAATCGAGAACATTAATACAATTCCAGCTACCAATGATCCCGAATTACTGCAAGAACAGTGATCACACGGACAATTCTGTAATTTCGTACATTCTGAATTACAAAATGACAAACAAATTAAAAAAACCAGTCTGATTGTTCCTCACAATGCCCCTCATTCTCTCAAGTATGTACAAACCCAATAGAAAAAGAGAAAACAATAATTGCTTCTAATAAAAAATTGTCAAAATCGTATAAAGAAAGAACCTTTAAGTAATGGGCGACGCATGCACGGGACCTGGAGACACGACCACAGGACCCGGTGGACTGTACGGAGCCGCCGCCCCGGTAAGAGCAGTCCCACCATCCGGAGGTGGAGGAGGCGGCAACGAAGCAGAATTTGGAGGAGGCGGAGCTGGGTTAGTATCAGGTGGAGGTGGACTCAGGCTGGAGCTTGGCGGACTAAATTGGGTCGGGCTAGGTGGGCTTGGTTGGTTGGACACAGGGTCCGGAGTAGGGTTCGGGTTAGGAGGACTGAGCTGGGCCGAACTGGGTGGGTTAGGGCTGGGATTGTCGGGGCTTGGATTAGGGAGGATGAGAGGAGGAGAGTTGCAGTAATCACCAGAGCATTTGTGGGACTTATTGTGAAGGCCGTGGCGCAGGAGCCCGAATCCCAAGACAAGTCCTAGAACCACCACGACTGTGACTATGAAGATGAATATCTTTGTTGCTTTCCCTACATAACACATTTTTCTGTCGTCTCGACGCAGAAGAACAGCTGCAGTACTGACTCTCTAAATGGCAAATCTGATATTTTCTTGCTTCTGTGATTGTACAGCTGGGTTTGTGTTTTGGTTTGGTTTTGAGTTTCTTTCTCATGGTTTCTTGAGGGAATTAGTGGGACTGGGCAGAGTTAAGTGAAGCCACGTGAAGGCCATTCAAAGAGTTTGCTTTTTGTGTGTATTACTATTACCAAAGACTCACGAAATTTGCAAATTTTACAGTCTAGTTTTTGGTAAAATATTGATTCTTGAAGATGGTAATTGAGCATGAAATTGTTGAGGTGTTCCTTTCAAGTAAATTGACATTTTGTAGGCATTGGATACTCTCAGTCACATAACAAAAGTACTAAACCATGATTTACTCCAGGAAAAGAAAAAAACATTAAAATCAAAACCCTACAGTTTATAATCATTTTTGTCATCGTCTCTAACGTGTAGGCCAATGTGAGGAACTGTTTAGTACTGTATCCAGCAAAAGATAATGGGCTCTATTGGTATTTTTCACAGAAAGCTTAAATGGAAATGAGAATCTTAATACATAATTAGTGAGAGAGATAAATTAGGGGATTGAGGGAGAGGCGTTGAATTCTTGAGGAGAATATATCGGGGGACGAGCCTGACCAGCATCTCTGCCATGTCAACCCATTGGGATGGAACTTCCAGCTGGCAGCTGGTATTGAATTAGGGGTCGCTTTTATTTACCCAACTGCCCTTATGTTCCTTAGAATTACGTCGGTGTCAGCGCTTAGGCCCACTATTAGCAGCTAGGCCCAACGGTAACGCAAAACGTAAGCAACAATTCTCGGGCCGCTAAGCCCAGTCTGTTACGGAACTAGGCCCACCAAGGGAGGTGTTCAAGCCTTTGATAATTGGGCTTTGGCTTGGAGATGCTACTCTTCATGGGCCCAAATAGAATCTTCTAAAATCACAATAGAAGCCGAGGCTAAGAAGGTAAATGAAGATCTGAAGACGGGACATTCATAATAGTGTGCACAAGTCTCCCATTTTCCAGTAATTAAAGCCGAGAAAATTCTCATGTGAGAGATCACGAGAGATCCATTTGACACCATTCATTTGATGTAAGTATAGCCCCACGTGTAATGAGGCCCACGAGTAAATGGTATTAGATGGATCTCGCACTGAGAAATGCTCATTAAACCAACCAATACTTGCAACTTTATCACTAAACCACCTTCTTTTTTTAACCTTTTTCTACAAAATACAGAATCATTTATTTTCCTTCAATGTAATTATCGAAGGAAAAAAAAGAAAGAAAGAATATTTAACGTGTCCATTTCTCTCTTGTCAAGCCAAAACCAATAATAATTGTAGAGCAAAATTCTTAATAAAAGGAAAAAAAAAAAAACAGATAGAGACAACGGCTCAGATTATGAAGCTCGAAAGGAACATAATAACCAGACAACTTGAACGATTGTAATTCAATATAGGAGGATATCAGAACAATCCATAACCACTCGTCTGTTCCACAAGAGGACTCCATTAAAGCTCCATTGTAACAAACATCACAAAGTTCAAATCAGAACTTCAAACCAATTAACATAGCAGCTCTGTTCAAATCGAGCATTATTTAGTAACAGTGGAGACTGGAGAGTAAACACCTTTTACCATGACGAGCATTCTATATTCAACACAACATAGTTGGGTAGAAAATATTAAACTTCATCACAGTCAGTTTCTTCAAAAAATGCCATTGAAACTTAGAATTGTCCGAGGAGTAAGACAACGGAGGCAGAGGAGGAAAATACAAGGGGGACATATTTCCACATCTCGTTTTCACAGCAATGTAAGCAGTACTATTCAAGCTGTGAAATCAAACGTAGTTTTCACCACAGAACCTGAGGTAATTCTCTGGACCCCTGCATTAGATATTTCTGCAATAATTCAGCCATGACCCACAAAAGATTCATGATAGACTGATAGTGAGTAGCCTTGCATTGCATGTGCTCATTGGGAATCACTGACTTCCTATCTCTTTATCATCTTGAAGATAAAAGAGAGCCTGCCAAATTATGTCATGTGATCCACACCCCCGAAGACAGTGACAAAAAATGACTCTGATAACCCTGCTCTATAAAATTCAGTCACCCATTTCTTGCATAAGAAAGATGAGGGTATCTTAGCCATAGGGATTTTGGGATTTGGTCCACATTGTAGATTTTTTGCATAAGATAATTAGTTTCTAGAATTATATCTACCCAAAAAAGACCCCCCACAGGTATGGCAGCATTTAAAGAAACACCTTTTTCTTTCTATAAAAGGTAATGAAGCAAACAACTAGCACTATCGTACTTACCAATACTGCCCACGAAAAACTCAAATCTTCTCTCTTACCCCCCTAAAAATGCAGGTTCTTTCAGCAGGGAAGTTCAATGAGAAGATGTTAGCGAACTATGTGCCCATCTATGTTATGCTCCCGGTGAGTCAAAAAGCTTTCTTAAAGACTATTATTTCACGTTTTTTACATAGTATATACTAACATGCAGCTATCAATGTCAGTTGGGAGTTGTTACAGTGGATAATAAGTTTGAAAACGTAGATGTGCTTGAGAAAAACCTAAAGGATCTAAGAGCTGCAGGAATTGATGGGGTGATGGTAGATGTATGGTGGGGAATCATTGAATTCAAAGGCCCTTTGGAGTATGATTGGAGTGCTTATAGGAGTTTGTTTGAACTTGTTCAAAAATGTGGATTAAAAATACAAGCTATAATGTCATTCCACCAATGTGGTGGGAATGTGGGAGATGTGGTTAACGTTCCACTTCCCCAGTGGGTACTTGAAGTTGGAGAAACAAACCCTGATATCTTCTACACAGATAGGGAAGGTAACAGGAACAAGGAGTACCTCACAATTGGAGTTGATAATCAGCCTCTCTTTGGCGGACGAACTGCAGTTGAGGTAAGCTCCAGCGCATTTTTCTCTAGGTCATTCAAAAGAGAGTTTGCCAAGGAGTCAGAATAGACAATCCATAGATGCCACATCTAATGAAAATTTATCTACTTATCAAAAATCTAAAAACGGATTATTTAATTTGTTTAGATATACAGTGACTTCATGAAGAGCTTCAGGGAAAACATGTCAGATTTTTTAGAAGCTGGAGCCATAATAGATATTGAAGTAGGGCTTGGTCCAGCAGGAGAGCTCAGATACCCTTCTTATCCGCAAAGCCTAGGATGGGTTTTTCCTGGCATTGGAGAATTTCAGGTAACTGCATGTTTCAACCATAAGTGAAGCATATTTTTGTTCTTAAGCTACAGTTTTAATTTCCTCAAACATGTTGCTTAATACTTGTTGCAGTGCTATGATGAGTATCTTAAAGCAGATTTCAAAGATGCAGCAATAAGTGCAGGCCAACCAGAATGGGAACTTCCAGATAATGCAGGGGTATACAATGATACACCCGAATCAACAGAGTTCTTCAGATCGAATGGGACATACCTGGCGGAAAAGGGGAAGTTCTTCTTGACTTGGTATTCCAACAAGTTACTGAGTCATGGAGATCAGATCTTAGATGAAGCCAACAAAGCTTTCTTGGGCTGCAAAGTGAAGTTAGCCGCAAAAGTATACGCTACACCTATAACTTTAACTAAAAAGCAATGGCATATGTCTGTCCGTTCACAGTTTCTTCTAATGATAGGTGTCCGGAATACATTGGTGGTACACAGCTGAGAGTCATGCAGCAGAGCTTACTGCAGGATATTACAACCTGAAAGACAGAGATGGCTACAGACCCATTGCAAAGATGTTGTCAAGGCACTATGCAATCTTGAATTTCACTTGTCTTGAGATGAGGGATACAGAGCAAGATGCCAAAGCCAAAAGTGGACCACAAGAGCTTGTTCAGCAGGTAAGTATCATAAAGCATAGCAAGTTTAGATCAGTTATATGCCATCCGTGTGTATGTTAGATGCATTTGGTGTCTGAGAGATGACACAAGGTAGGGATCCAAACATACTGTTTCACCACGAAAACGTGCATTCATGAATAAATATATTGCTGCGATTCTACTTTTGCATGTGCAGGTCTTGAGTGGAGGATGGGGAGAGAACGTTGAAGTTGCAGGAGAGAATGCACTTCCAAGATATGATAGCTACGCCTACAATCAAATCCTTTTGAATGCCAGGCCTAATGGTGTCAATAAATGGGGGCCGCCAAAACTCAGGATGTATGGGGTGACATACCTCCGCTTGTCCGATGATCTGTTACAAGAAGAAAATTTCAATTTATTCAAGATATTTGTGAAGAAAATGCATGCAGATGAAGTAAGGAACTTTAGTCCTTCAAAAATAAGTTATGATGCGTTAAAAGTTATAACAGCAAGTTAAAAGAATTTCCCATTTAACTTACTGGTTTTCAATAATGTTTTCCAGGATTACTGTCCAGACTCCAGCAAGTACAATCATGAACTAGGTTCACTACAACTGTCCAAACCAAAGATTCCAATTGATCATCTTCTGGAAGCAACAAAACCAGTGAAGCCATTCCCATGGGATAAAGAAACAGATATGCCTGTTGACCCCATTACAAGAGGACTTGGTGGCCTCATAGCCAACATCATAAGCGGGATCACTTCTATTTGGAAGAGAAAATAATTTGATGGATAAAAATTTAAAAATCCAAATAATCAAGTTTAAGTAACTGGATATGTGCACTAATAAAATGTTCCCCAGAGCCACTTTAGAACTACTTCAAATATCTGTTTTTCCGAATAAAAGAATCTGCATTTTTCCCTCGAGTGTTCAAATGTACTGTTATAGTTAGGCGAATATTTACTTACCAGTTACCAGTACCAGTAATTGCCACAAGAGGCTATTCCATCTTTAAAATGGTAAAATCTACGAATATCCCACATAATAATTTCTCTATACATGATCTTAGAAATGAATTCAGTTACCGTATGGCAATCCCTGCACACTCGAAGGTTCTTAGTGATCCTAATAATGGTCCCTGAAGCTGTGTTGATATGAGCAAAAGCAATGGCCAATCTTTCACTATGATCCCAAAGAATCTTTTCATTAATCTCATCTTCAACATTATGAAGCACTGGATTTATCTATCCAGGTTCTCTGAATCACTGTTTCAAATCCTCTCCATCTGAGGATGCATTCTATCTCCAACTAATAAAACAGTCATCTGGGAGAATATTGTTGGTTAGCATTTCATCAAAACAGGAAATAGCTTCTCTCCCCGTCCCATGCATCCCATATACTGAAATCACAGCACTCCAAGAAATCAAAAGCAATGGCAATTTGTCAAAACATAATGTGAGCAAGCAAAACTTCAACATTTTGAATACACGTCAGTAAGTGCAGTTCCTACAATAGTGTTTGCACCAAACCGTTTCTTAATAAGAAATGAGTGAACAGACATGCCAAATTGCAAGGCAGTGATCTAATGACAAGCCCCAAGGACAGCTGTGAAAGTTACTTGATCGGTCTCTGCTTTGTCCAAAACCATGAGGTAGAAAAGTCTGAGGCTTTCAAAAGCATCTCCATTCCTCGCATAATCGGAAATCACGGAATTCCATGACACAGTATCTTTAAGTGTTGCCTCTTCAAATAATCTCCTGGCATCAATAATGGAATTACAGTTACAATACATGTCAATAAGAGACTATTTTTTACAACGTAGCCATGAATTGATTTCCCTTGCTTCAGTGCAGCTAGTTTTGCGCAAGCAGACATTAGACCAAGCAAAGTCGTGCCATATGCTGGCAGTCCGGATTTGGCCATGATGCCGAAAACCACCAAAGCCTCTTGTGGGTTACTAATTTTTACATACCCAAAATCATTGTATTCCAAGACGTCAAATCCCTCTCAAGCATTTTATCAAACACTTCCTTGCTGTGACACCATGTCCGCAAACTTCGAGTACATGGCCAGAAGCGAATTACACGCATATATTTCCACTCAAACCCAGTAACCACTATCTCACCATGAAATTTTCTCCCGATTTCTGCAGCCAAAGAATCACCACACGCCCTAAGAACAAAAGGACATGTAAAATTATCTGCCTTTCGTCCAAAAGACAGCATCTTGCGATATAAGACAATAGACATTAAAAGGAACGCAATATAGGCATAGCCTCTGATCATAAAATTCCACAAGAATGAATTCTTCAGCAAAATCCCACCAAAGATTACCTGAGCCGCATTCATTTGGCCGCAATCTAACTGTGTAGAAGGCAACAAGTTTGGTTCTGGCAGAGAGTTCCACAAAAGGTAATGTGGGCATGGAGTTGATTGCCTTGCTTGAGGAATTTCGAATTGATGAGCGATTGCAACAGGGATCCACACTAAGTGAGGGGAGCAGTGGATGCCCTAGACATTGTTCGGTTAAGGGGTCTTGGTAGCGTCGGTGTAGCCGTGTAGGGAGATATTTTGAGGAGAGTTGGGTTGTGAGATTTGAGAAGTTTGAGATAGCGCCATTTTTGAAGGAGAGATTTGAACGCCTGCAATGCTTGAAGAGTAGTGGCAGGTATTTCAGTTGACATACAAAAGTCATACAAAAAAAAAAAAAAACACTAGTCATTAAAAAATTACATGGAAGCTTCTTTTGGGATTACCGGGCATCGAACCACTTACATCTAAGTTAATAGATGTGCGGTCTGCCATTGGGCTACATACCGGGATAGTTACGTTTTGACATGGTATAAAAGATCGAAGAAAACGAGAGACTGAATTCCGGATAATTCCGGAAAATTCAAATAAATTCATCGGCGTTTCTTCCCGTCCCGTCGCTCGTGACCTGATAGTTCTTAACCGTGTAACGATGGCCTCATTCATTGCAAAGCATTTAGGACGAATCGCAGCTCGTGAATTTCGTGTTTTGAACCCGTAGTCATTTTTTAAATATTTAATTTCTTGACGGTCCTTAATGAGGGTTGAGTTCTCCTAATCTTGTTTTTCGTTTTAATGCAGTTCCCATCGAGGATATCCACCTCCGAGTTTGCGCTGATCACTGGTACGCAAGATTACCATAGCATCTATTTATTTTTTGTTGATATTCGTAGGGACCTGCTTTTGATTTGATCCATAAATGGCGGATGAATGTCAGGGGGAAAGAATTCTTGGCATAAACCATTCAACAGCGAACAGATTGTTGTGGTTTTTATCAGAAATTTTGAAAAATCAATTCAATTTCTATACAGAAGGTTGAGATTGCCGATTGAAAGCTGAAAAGAAAAAACTCAAACTACATGTTTTGGCAATCCAATAGGAGTAAAAAGTTCAGATGGAGAAACTTTGATTTGTAAATGTGCACCTTACTGCTTTTGGCTGCCATAGCTTTAAAATTTTTGGTGAGAGGTACATAGTGATAGAGGCATAATGCTTGAAAATTATTGCCAATTCTTGATGTTAAAAACAGATAGATTTAGAAAGAAAAAAAGGGATAGCCGTTGACATTTAGCGCTGAAATAACGGAAAATCAAACTCAGGTTCGCGCCACTGCTTGATTTGGTTCGTGCCAATGAGGGTATCGGGAGTGTCAGGGAGAGTCATATGTGTGCCATTTTTTTTTCTCATGGCTAGTCATGAGTAGAAGATTTGAACTGTTATTACTAAAATATCAACCTCTAGAATGATAGTATGAGTTAACATACTTAAACACTATTGCTAACTTTATTCTTTTTTTTTCCGGAAAAGAGGACATTGATCTTAGGTGGTGAAGTTAACATTTGAGAAGCCAAATGCCTACCTATGGGGTGCAGAGCCACTTGTTTTGCCACTAATATATTTTGTTTGAAGGTTGAATTTCACTATTATGCAACCTTCTGATAGTGAAGGATAAAGTTTCTCTGGTAGATCATTTGATTCAGATGACCTTAAGTCCTTCTATGGCTACAAATCTCTTTCTTTCACCCCACTTCATATGAGGTACAATAGCTGCCAAATCTAAGAACTGCTTTTTTTGGTATGAAATAAATATGAAATTATTTTAAGGTTTTATAGCATTTAATTCAAGAATATCAACAACTTTCCCAGAAAGTCTTCAATGAAAATCAATCCTCCAGTGATTCTCTCTAGCAAATTTGGACAATTGGCATTTTGGTAAGACTTCTTATCCCCCTTTGCATGTCCTGAAAATTCAGTCTGTTGCTCCATGTCTTCAGAGAAATAGCCATGGGTCGCAAGAAGCTCCCGATGAAGAAAATTGATGATCATTCGGGTCGTGTGATACGGTACTCAAAGCGTAGAGATGGGATGGTCAAGAAGGCCTCTGAATTGTCAATCTTATGTGATGCAGATATTGGCCTGTTGATGTTTTCTCCTACTGGTAGATTAACCAGTTTTGCTAGCAATGGAAGGTTGTTTTTTGATCATGATCTGTATGTTTGTTATCTAAGCGTGTGTAAACTGATGATGCTTTTCAATATGGTTCTTCTAGGATTGAGGATCTCTTTCTTCGTTACATTGGGTGTCCTACTGATTTACGAGGAGGGTATGTTTGATTTTATCTGTGTATATTTCTTCTTATTTAAATCAATGCATACTTCTGTTGTTTAGTGCTTAGTGCTTAGAAGCTACTAACTGGTTTTTGTTTTGCTCTTAAAGATGTGTTGAAAATGAAGAGGTAAACACCAAACTCTCTCTCTGTCTTTCTCAATGTTGATAAATCTGTGTATATCTTATATCCTGATAAATTTCTGTATGTATTTGTGATTTCAGTATTTGATCCAGAGGCTCATGCATTTGAACTGTGAAGACAAAATTCTGGACAAGATATCGAAGTTTGTTTCTTTCTTTCCCCCTCTGCTGCCATAGCAGCTCAGACAGACTTATTTGTGCTTTTTTATTCTGATTGATTTTCTTCTGATTACCATTTTTTAATTGGGATGGTTCGCTGCTTGTCGATGGCATGTCCACCAGGATGAAGGTAATGTTTGATGAATGTTCCTAAAGGAATTCTTGCAAGAAAAGCTTAGGATATGTAACATGGTTCCCCATAAGTAAACTAGGTGATCTCTGTTTGGGTCATAGGATCTTGAAGAAGAGCTACAAGAGCTAAACCAGCAAAAACTCAAGGCACAAGAAAAGATGAGGTCAACATTTTCATTTTTTTCCTTGTGTAAATATTTCTTATTTTCTGCTAGATTGAACTTAAAATTTGGATTTAGATGCCCAGAATATTATCATTGATCTGATAGCTCATGAAAATAGAAACATTTGATGTTATTCTTCGATCACAGGTCTTATAATCTGGATGCAGATAGCATCACCTCATTTCATGATGTCCAGGCACTCAAGCAAACCCTTGTTAAGGCTATTCAACGTGTAGAACAACTAAAAGTGAGCACATTTATACTCCCCTCTATTCGTTACTTCATCTTACTGAAGTCCTTACTTAACCAACTTTCTCATTGACAGGAAAAATTGCTCAATGCTGCCGAAGCTCCACAAGAGCATGAGACTATTAAGGTACTAGCTAGAAAAAAACAATTACTACTAGTAATTGGAATTTGTTTTGAACGTGTTGCTGCATTTGGAATGTTTCAAAACGTGCAGGTACTGCACAACAATGTCAAATATGCAGATATAGGTGTTGCAAATGCTAGCAGTTTGAGGTATTGGCCTCGAAATCTTCTTTAACATTTGAGTTTTTTGGGTTGATTGGATGAACAATGAGTGCTGTTTAGTGTTAGTGAATCATGCTGCTGTCTATGTGTAGGAATTCATCGAGAGTTGAAGTTCGGAATGAAGATGCATCCCCGCTGATTGGTCCTCACTTAAGCATTGACTTCTTAAAAGAACAAAAGCACTGGAACCTCCAAAGTTGGGGCTACACATCAATGACTTAACATCTAAAAGCCCAAGTGCTCCTGCGGGACTTTTATGCTGAAGATACCTGTAGAAAGAAAAGACTGAAGGAAGGCCTGTGACTTCTTTAGTAATTTGCTATGAAAAACCGAATATGTTGTTATATGGAAATTGCTACTGCCTACCTGAGTTTATGTAAACCTTGCCTTTGTCATATATTGTGAAGAATTTTAGTTTTTTCAGAGGATTGTCAGTAATCCTGATTATTACTACAATACACCTCTTGTTTGAGAAGTTAAAGCTGTGGATTTCGTCATAAATGTCCATTAGAGTCTCACTTAGTTACTCTTTTTTGTCAATTTGTTCTCTTCTGTGATCTCTTTTTTCCTTCACCTCCCACTCTTTCCAGGGACAATTTGCGGTTGTCAAAAAAAAAAAAGTTGCTTTACAATTAAAATGATATGAAAATGGGATCAGGAATAAATTTTTAGTTAATTAATTATCGAAATTTAAATCACTTATTAATTTTACCGTACTTTTTTTTAATTTAATGAATTTTCAATATTTAAAAAAAAAAGAAAAAGAAAGGAGGAAATGACAAGATTTTAGTTGGATAGGGCCAGGCCCATGATCAGGCCCAGTAATAATAGGATTAGGCATCCAAAGAAATATATATAAAATGCTGATTATGTGAAAATTTCCAATTGTGTTGTTGGGACACCACTCCACAGAAACAGATAAAACAAACGATTTCACGGGTGTCCCACATTGTTCTCCTCACGTCTTCCTGTCTCTCTTTCATCCCCAGAAAAACAAGCAATTTTCGAATGATCCCTCTGAAATATCTTACATACAATTTCGAATAAATACATTTTTTTATCCCTACTGTGAATTTTTTTTCGAAATATGATTTGTATTTGATACAATTGGATCATAGCTTGGCGTTCAACATTCACTGTGTTTCACGTCGTCTGGGTTTAGATTCTGAACCCAACCTTCAACATATTACATTGTTGTTGTCGGGAATTCATCGTCACGTTTTAGTCTCGAATTTCTGATTGGATTGGATTGAGAGACGTCAAAAAGAGGAGGAAAATTGTTGGGTCATTCTCAAACTGGGAGTGGCATTGGCATTTTGTTCTTTAGAGAAGAAAAAATTACATTACCTTGAAAACTGGGTAGTTACATGTTTGGGCGATTTCTTGATATCCGATGAAATGAGAAGAATAAGACGCGTAGAGGGTTTTTCGAAGACATGGAATTGAAAAGAATTGGTTTTGCCACTGTTTTCGTGATTCTCCTTTGTGCGTTGGCTACAGGGCGTGCAGAAGGCAACAGGAGAACGTTAATGCGCCAGGGGTCCCCTGAGACGAATACAAACATGGTATGGTTTTCCATTCACCCCCTTACATGTTTCCTTTTCATCGGCATTATTGATATTTGCAGAATTTCAATTGCTAAAGCTTTAGATTCATGTGCATTTTTTCAATAATTGTGGATAGTGTTCTTTTTCTAAAGAGAAATTGATGTTAATATGGTGTAAGAAGCGTTGGCAGCTGGGATGCAGAAATGTTGGTTAAAAATAGCCCCCAAAGAGACAAAAAAATTTAAGCTTTGAGTTGTTGAAGGTGGGTTGTGCAGCTTATAGGTATATGATTTGGATAGAAAAGAATGTCCGCCTGATAAATGCTTCCATGATATGATAAATGAACCAGCTTT
Source organism: Tripterygium wilfordii (assembly GCF_013401445.1). Lineage (NCBI taxonomy): Eukaryota > Viridiplantae > Streptophyta > Magnoliopsida > Celastrales > Celastraceae > Tripterygium > Tripterygium wilfordii. The sequence continues at coordinate 1,204,381 of NC_052237.1, read as the reverse complement.
AGAGATGGCAGCAGGAACAATGAACAAAGTGATCGTTTCATAATTCTTTTTATTTTGATAATAAAATAGTTTCACAACTGCGGACCGTTGCAAATTGTGTTAAACGATTACCACTGAAATTTATCAGGACATTCTAATGACAGGCAGAGCAGGAATGGGTCCATTGCAGGAAAGAAATGAGGGGCAAGAAGGGAACTCATGGAGATCTTAATCTCTATTTTCTTAAAGAAGCTACCGGTGACTGGTTTCCAAGAAGGAAAATACAAAGAGCTGTCAGTGTTTTGCCTCCCCAAATGAAAGAAAGAGTTGTCGATTGCTTGAAAGAGAAAATTCTTCTCTTTGACGTTTCTCGTCAAGAGGCTGTGTATAGGCACTGTTTTATCAAGTGTATTGAGTTGATTTTTGATTGTTCAAGTGTTCCTAGAAGATATCTTGCTGGTGAGTCTCGTCATCAGATAGCTCCAACTCGTTCACCAACTCAAGCTCCAATCATTTCTGTGGCAGCATCAAATCATGATCCATCACCTGCGAGTTCCAAATCTCCAAATAAACAACCATTTCATTTCTCACCAGAAGGAGAAAATATTGTAATAGATTCACCCCCACCTCATGCAGCTCGGAAACATTCACCACCTATGCCACCTGTGAATCCAAATCATTCAAAGAAAAATTATGACAATATTGAGTCGGAAACTATTGTTGCTGTTGTTGTAACTGCAGCAGGGACATTTCTTATCGTTGCATTGATCTGTTGCTGCATTAGGGGGAGAAGCAACAAAGTTGGCCCTAGAGGACGAAGAGATGACCGGCCTCTTCTGAGCTTAAGTGATTACTCAGGCATGCATTTCTTGTAGTTTCATATTGTCTATGACTCATCACAATCATCATTTTTAATCATTTCACATGTAAAATCTGTTTGATCTTCCAGGTTCATCCCAGAAGTCCCTAAGTTTAGGAAGCTCCAGTAAAGAACTTGGCTTAAATTCAATTAGTGGAAAGACTACTTTTATTAGTGACCTTTCCGTAAAGACTGAGAATCATGATTCCTCACTGCCTGTGGTACCATCATCAGAGACTGCTTCAGTTCTTCATCTAAAACCTCCCCCTGGACAATCAGCCCCTCCACCTCCCGGGCCACCGCCTCCGCCACCTGCTCCCCGTCCACCTCCACCAAAAGCTCGCCTTCCACCTGTCCCCCCAAAAGGCATGCCTGGCAAAGGTCAGCCTTCCCCTCTTGGGCCACACCGTCAAGGAAGCAGTGGTTCTGCTCAGGGAGAAGATGATATTGAATCAGGGTCACAGAAGGCAAAGTTGAAGCCATTCTTCTGGGATAAGGTTCTAGCAAATCCTGATCAATCAATGGTCTGGCACGAAATCAAAGCTGGGTCTTTCCAGTAAGACAAAAAAATCTACCTTGAGTTTAGCCTCTCTTTTTTTGTGAATAATATTTTAACCCCCGTACTGAACCGAAAATCATGCTACAAATTTTACAGGTTCAACGAAGAGTTGATAGAGACTCTATTCGGTTATAATGCAGACAGAGGCAAAAATGACCGCAAGAGAGAGTCGTCATCTCAAGACCATTCAATCCAGTATATTAAGATTATCGACCCCAGAAAAGCACAAAATCTGTCCATTCTTCTAAAAGCACTGGGTGTGACTACTGAAGAAGTTATTGATGCACTTCAAGAAGGTAATCCCCTCTCTCTTTATCTTCCATTGTCATAAGCCAGTATGCAATTAGGGATGCAATATCACTTGTTCACAACCCCAGGAGTTTAGTTGGATGATACACTCCGTAGCCATCAGCCAATGGCTGTCCTGAGGGGAATATGTTGAAGACTAACCTAACACATTGAGGAATTAGTGGAAAAATAACTTCACAAAAGAAGCTTTGAATAACTGAATGAGTCTTCCGCTGGGATGGTCCAAATAATGTGGCCCTACCTTGGATAGTTATATGCTCTAAAAAATGAAGGGGACTTTACCTTTTTTGTGCAGCTCAAGATGTAAAACTGTATCATTTCGCTGGCATACGATAGAGCTCGAGTAATTCTGGATTTTGTTGGTAGTTAACTTGGCATCTGTTTGTTATTTTGAATACAGGTAACGAGCTTCCAGTGGAGCTTCTCCAAACTCTATTGAAAATGGCTCCAACACAAGAAGAGGAACTAAAACTTAGGTTATTTGCTGGAGATGTTTCTCAACTTGGTCCAGCAGAGCGGTTCCTCAAAGTTTTGGTTGAAATCCCATTTGCTTTCAAAAGAGTAGAGTCATTGCTGTTTATGTGTTCACTTCCTGAGGAAGTTTCTATTCTCAAAGAATCCTATGAAACTCTCGAGGTGAGACATTGAACATGCAGATTGATTTACTCAATGCTGAATAAATTGTAGATTTATCCTCCTAGGATGAGGTCTGGGCCTCTGATGGCAGCTTGATGGTTTATGAAATGGTTGAATCTATTTCTGATGGCCTCTATTTCAAGTTATTTTAGAGAAGTCGGACCATATTCTTCGTTAGTTTGTAATTATTCTTTTTTTTTTTACAGGTAGCTTGCAACAAACTTAGAAACAACAGGCTTTTCCTGAAGCTATTAGAAGCCGTTCTTAAAACAGGCAACCGCATGAATGATGGCACCTATCGTGGTGGTGCACAGGCATTTAAGCTTGACACACTATTGAAACTCTCTGATGTAAAGGGAATTGATGGTAAAACTACACTCTTGCACTTTGTAGTTCAGGAGATCATCCGTTCTGAAGGCATTAAGGCCATCCGCAAAGCAAAAGCCAGCTCCAGCTTCTCCAGTGTGAGGACAGAGGACTTTGTCGATGATTCTTCCCCTGAATCAGCAGAACGCTATCGCTGCCTTGGTCTTGAGGTGGTTTCGGGTTTAAGCACCGAGCTCGAAGATGTCAAAAAGGCAGCAGCTATAGATCTTGATGTCACAGCAGCTACAGTGTCAAAACTTAAAAAATCACTGATAAAAACCAGAGAATTCCTGGACATAGAGAAGACGAATTCAGAAGAAGATAGCGAATTCCACCGTGCGCTTGTTAGTTTCGTGGAAAGGACAGAGTTTGATATCTCATGGCTATCAGAAGAAGAAAAGAGGATAACGAGTCTGGTCAAGAGCACTGCGGACTACTTCCACGGACATGCAGGAAAGGATGAAGGTTTGCGTTTGTTCACAATTGTACGTGAATTCTTGACGATGGTGGATAAGATATGTAAAGAGGTTAAAGACGACGCAACGGCAAAGCCAATGAGAGCTTTTAGGAAAGAGGCTCTCTCAACATCAGCATCTGCAACAGCTTCTCCAGATAATCGTCCACCGCCCTCAGATTTTCGTCATCGCATTGCAGACAGGCGGATGGATTACTCAAGTTCAGATGATGAGGTCACATCTCCTTAACTTTTATTTGAAATAGGAGCACCGAACATTTGACTCTGAAAAATACAGCTTTTTCTTTTTACGGGGTAAAGGAAAGAGTCTCTTGTACATCGCATTGCATATTGTAGATTTCATTGTAGTCCATGTAGTGATTGATTTCCTTGGGAGTTATCCTACAATGCTTTTTGTAAAAATGCAACTTGTGATAATTGGAAGCGCATACGAAATGAACATCATATTTGGGTGGGCGCGTAATGCCTCACTTAAACTTCAAAATTATTGTGGGCTGGGCCATGGGTAACCCAGTAACATTTGACAGGATTATCAGTTGGGTCCAAAGTCCACAAAAAAAACCCAGCTCGCTAAGCCCTTAGGTGAGCCCACGGAAGCCCCAAATCAACCTAGGTTACCAGCGTATCAAGGTTGGTTAACGGTCAACGGGTCAAAGATGTGAGATTTCAACTGTCACCACCTGTAAGGAGTTTTAGACAAGTTTCCTTTGAACTCGACACCTGAATGCCAGTATGGCTCGTAATAACCTCTTTTCAGGGGCATACGATGACTCTTTTGTCATATGAGCCGTTAATTTACCTACTAAAATATCGCCCGTCTCTATCCATGATCCCAACGCCACAATTCCATTTTTGTCTAAATTTCAGAGTAAATGAGGTTCTACATGCGTTAGTAATGGTAATCCTTTCGGAACCTTGACTTGTCACATGAGCTTGAATTTCATATTTCCGTATGTGAAAAGAAGTATAAATATCTTCATAAAGTTTCAAGTCGAGCCGTTGGAGCCAACACACTCCAGCACCAGCTATAGGTATGCCTTCGTTTATTTGTTCCACGCATTAAACGCTCAAAAAAGACAGTTCATAAATCATGCAAAAATAGCATAATTACAAAACCACATCATGCAGAATTACCCATGGAAGCTGCTTTTTCTATCTTACAACTGGTGATTTGTTTGCCTTTCAATCGGTGATTATTTGAAACATTTGGTTTAATCTGTTCATGGTTTGTCAAGTCTCACAAATTAAAATTAACAACAAAAAAACATAAATGAAACACTGAAATTATGTCAAGTCTCACAAATTAAAATGAGCAGCCGTCTTTGTTTGTTTAGCGGAAAGAAGTAACGGAGTATGCACTGTGGAAGAAAGAAGTAATGGAGTCTACATAGTGCATTTCGTCCGTCAAATAATCGAGAGAACGTATATATTTGTCATATTATATACTTAATTGTAATTTTATATTTTATGCTTTTGTAAATATATAAAACATGTTTTACAAGAGTAAAAGTCCTTATATGACTATTTATTAAATTAACGTGTGAAAATAATTAATAAAAAACATGAAATAGTTCCAACAAATCTGCATTGGTTCTCATTTGAACTGCGTCATCTATCCTAATGACATAAGTTTTGTTTCAAACCATGCTTGGAATAAAATAAGTTTGTCCGCTAATATGTCTTTGGTAATCCACATCTCAATGGCATGCGTCGACAAGCCTATTGAACTAGACATGTGATTGAGACTTGAGAATCCTCCCAGCACAAACACAACAATACAATTGTTTGGGCACGCTCTAACATTGAGCTCATAGCCCATCGTGTGTGCCCTCCAATTGGGGCCGTTGATGTCAAAAACGATAAAACTCTCATCTCTCTTCTTTTAAGTCCTCATGTCATTATACGAGATTCTGCCTGTTAGGTGGAGCGGATCCGCTGGCTAAGTACCAACGGATCCGCTGCAGGAAAAGAAACTCTTTTCATAGCAGGAGGTTAAACGCTTCCCTTCTTTTTTTTTTGTTTTTTAATGATGTGACCCCACATCATGATTAGATGTTATTATTTTTTAATAATGTGGGTCTTACAAATGATAACATTTATTAATATTTACAACATTAATTTCTTTTACTCTTTTATTAATATTTAAAATATTAATTTCAGTTTTGATATAAAAACAATTTATAATTAATTTTAATAATAAATTATATTTATTATCTTAAATATAATTTTAATACTTAAAATTATTTTTAACAGTTTTAATACTATAAAATATTTTAACAGTTTTAATACTTAAAATAAAGAAATATTAATATTTTATTAATTAATAATTAAAATATTTATTAATTAATACTTTAAATTAATTTTAATAAGAATTATATTTATTAGATTAATTTTAATACAAGAATAAAAAACTAATATTATTTCAATAGTTTTTCCGTTAGCATTAACTTTTAATTCACCAAACACCTCACAGCATATTTTACAGTTTTAAGCTCAGCATTTTTTCTACAGCATTTTTGCTAACATTGAAAATTAAACTATCCGCTCTACCAAACAGAACCAATTACCTTTCCTTGAAAAGAAGATGATCCAGCCACACCTTCCACTACGGCTACCAAAATACCCAACAAACATTAAGTCTTGAGGTGGGCACGAGATAGGATATGAACGATGGTGGAGAACGAAAAGAGATTGTGGTTGCATATACATTTACTTTGATTGAAAATCGGAGGGAATTGTGAGGATTGGATTTTAGAAAGATGGAAGGACAGTTGAGGGAAAAGCAAGGGGAATAAATATTCTCGCATGTCAAACTTTGCAGTGGTTTCCATGAAATAGAAGAGAGGGTTCTTGTGTACTCTCTTGAGTGTTGAAAGTCATAGAAACAACCTTTCTGCTTGGGGGTAAGTGATGCAGTGCGCTAGTCATTATCTTATCCCACATCGGGTAGGTGGAAGCAAGTGAAGTGCTTTATATGGGTGGACAATCCTCAACTTTGTAAGCCGATTTTCAAGGGGTGAGTTAGGCCCACTCCATGTTAACGGTGTGGGTGCATGTGGGTCCACGGGGTGGGGTGCAAGTCGATTTTCAAGGGGTGAGTTAGGCCCACTCCATGCTAACTGTGTGGGTGCATGTGGGTCCACGGGGTGGGGTGCCACACGTGGGACACGTGTTCTTTGGGGAGAGAGGGAATTGATGCAATGCGCTTGTCATTTCCTTATCCCACTTCGGATAGGTGGGAGCAAGTGAAGTGTTTTATATGGGTAGGCAATCCTCAACCTTGTAGGCCGGTTTTCAAGGGGTGAGTTAGGCCCACTCCATCATTTGGTAGATGGAGTGGGCCTAACTCACCCCTTGAAAACCGACTTGCAAGGTTGAGGATTGCCCACCCATATAAAGCACTTCACTTACTCTCACCTATCCGATGTGGGATAAGGGAATGACCAACGCACTCTATACATTTACCCGACAGTCTTTTGCCCTATCATGATTCAAATTTTTGGGTTTGTCTAATTTGCATAAATTTTTGGGTGGGAATGAAGGTGAGTCCTCCGGCGTTTCAGGGAAGGAAGGGATAGTGGGAGAGGGAGAGGGCGAGTTGCCGCCAGTGCCGGAGGAGGAATTTGCTTCTGATGAGCACTCAGGTTTGTGGCTTTAAACTCTAAACTGTCTTCAATTGATACTTCTTGCCTTTTTTTATTCTTTATAATTATGTTAATGATGTGCCACATTGGCTAGTTTTTCTTTTTTTTCTATATTACGGTTTTGATTCGTGGTGTTAGTATTGTTATTTAAATTTGAAGTTCACTCTCCACTTATTTCATTTCATTTATATTCCTATTGTAGGAGATTATTAAGACTTGCGGAGCGAAGAAGTTTCGAGGATGTTATGATCTTGTTGGATGGCAGATTTATGACTAGTAAATAAGATTGGTTGTAGCTGCATTTGCTGCTCTTTGTTTTTTCAGTGCTGGTTGACATTTCTCTAAGTGTGTGTCAATTCCTTGACATACCCCGTACTTTATCCTATTTTAACTTCGTTAATCTTGTTGGAAAAGATACTCTTAGGGTCTGTTTGGTATCAATTTTGTTTTTTTGTTTTTTGTTTTAGTTTTCAAAAAATAGAAAATAAAAACAAAAAATATTGTTTGTTTGTATTTTCTGTTTTGGTTTTTATGAAAACCAAAAACAGGTTTTCAAAATTTTTGAAAACAAGAAAAAAAGGTTTTTAAAAGTTTTGGAAACAGAATTAGTTACACTTATTATAGATTGCACTTTCTTTAAGATTTCAGATTGCAAATTGCATAGAGATATGAAGACAATGATAAAATATACTTTGGGTTATTGTTTTAATTCTTATCTTTTTTTTTCTTTCTGCTGATGTTTTCAAAATTATAAAAAATATAGTGGTGTGGATATATTCCATTATTATGAAAATAAAAGCATAAACATACTCTTTTTTTTTCAGTTTTATGCTTTCAGTTTTTGTTTTCAGTTTTAAGTGTTCAACCAAACAAATTTCAATTTTATGTTTTATGTTTTTGTTTTTTATTTTTGTTTTCAAAATCTTTGGAAGTGATACCAAACACAACCTAACAAAACATTGTTTGACATGCTAACCTCAGGTGGGTCATCAGATAGTATAAGTGTCTTTAGTTGAGATAAATAGTTTAGAAGCGGGTATGACTTGATCGTCGAAGCCTCTACGACTGGCACCCCCCAATCTGGTTCAAGTGTTTGTCTGAGTATCTCTAGTGATGGGTCGAAGAGTTTGGGTTTCTAACTTTATATGAAAGCGTGGATTGACCTCGAAAGTTGTGTTGTCCACTTGTACCCTATTGGATGGGACTACGTGGTGTAAGAGTATGAAAGTCAAGTATCTCGATGGTGTCAGGGTTGATAGACAAAAAGTAGGATAAGGATGTTTGGACATATGAAGTGACTATGACAAGTGTCGATCGGGGTATGGATAGTATTGTGGGCTACAATTTAATGCATGGATAATTGTATGGTAGAAGGTCATAATTGGGGATCTGTACCTGTCATGTCCACGAATTGTAGGTATGAACAGGATTGGATAATGCTTTCTTGGGGAATGATCATACAATGAGTTGGCGTTTAGGTGTCCCAACGTCTTTGCTATGGCGGCGCCATCGTGCGGGCGCTAATACAATAAAGACACTTCGAGACATAGTTCATGTCTAAGGGAAAGTTATTGTGAATACACTAAAACAAGTATAAAGGAAGATATTAGCCGTTAGAGTCAGAGATGGTGTCAGACATGCTTTGTGTTAGGGCTGTGCACGGTCCGGTTAATCGGACCGTGGAGGCCAAACCGTAACCGATCCGGAAATTACGGATTTGTATTTTCTGAAACCAAAACCAATCCAAAACCATCAAAACCCATTACTACGGTTAACCGACTAACCGGTTTTGTTTCGGTCCGGTTATGGTTTTTTGTAAAATATCCATTTTGTAAACAAATCTTAAAACAAAAATCTCGAAATGATATATATTATATTAATATTTCATAGTTAATCACTTAATCTAATGGTACATAGCATTAGTAATTATATATTATATATCAATGGTCCATATTTAAAGACAATATAGTATTAAATATTATATATTATAGATACCGGTCCGGTCCGGTTAACCGGTGGTTACAAAAATTCCAAACCATATCCGGACCAACTTAACTCGGTTGGTTTCGGTTTTTGAAACCGTTTGACCAAACTCGGTCAACTAACCAATCCAAACCGGACCGACCGGTCCGGTTACCGGTTTTGGTCCGGTTTTCGGTTTCATTTGCACAGCCCTACTTTGTGTGACGGTACTGTCACTAGACAATGCCTCGAAGGTTGCACGTGGGCCTCAGAGTAGGCCTTAGTGTGGGTCTAAATGTATTGGTTAGGCCCGTGGACTTGGGTAGTCCAGCTTGGGTTTGTCGTTATCTGACCCAGTGGGGCCACATGATTTTTGGTAACTACAATTGTCCCCCACTCTCTAAGTATAAAGACGACTTCATCTTGGAGAGTAGTTCGCGGTGTGTTCCTGCATAAAACAAGAGATGGTTAAGTAAAAGTAACTTGAAAAGGCATGTATAACATAGATAGCCTGAAGAGGCGTATGCAGGATATGTAGCTTGAAGAGGCGTATATAATATGTAGCCTGGAGAGGCGTGTATAATGAGGCACAACTTCGTTTATTTAAAGTCGGCAAGGCACAACTTCGTTTGTTTGAAGTTGGCAGGGCATAACTTCATTTATTTGAAATTTAATGTGCACAACTTCGTTTGTTTGAAGCTGCAATATGCACAACTTCGTTTGTTTGAACCTTTGTATAACCTGAGTAGGCGTTAGCATAGGAGCTATTAGCATGGTGCTAGTATAGAAGTACAACTTCGTTTGTTTGAAGTCGACTGTGCATAACTTTGTTTGTTTGGTGTGGTACCTCTTAGGACTCTCCCTTCTTGCACATGCAGTCATAGCCTTCGATCATTATCGGTTAATTCAACCATACCAACCGGAACTTCCTCCATCCATACAATAAATCCAGGCTCCTGGAGGATAACTTTGCTAATCTATGGGCCACTGCATTAAAATTTATGCTCACATGTAACACTGACGACTCAGTAAAATGGGACAATAATCGTTTGATCTCCAAGATAACTGAATACCAAGCCATAAACTGCACCTCCCCGCCTCTGATGGTGTTTACGATTATTGAAGAATCTCCTTCCAACACAATGTTTCGAAACCCCAAATTCAAAGATAAAACAGACTGCTTGAAGGGCAACTTTTGCTTCAGCCAAGGTAGGATCCAATAATACCCTTCTCGCGAAAGTACTCGACGCCATAACATCACCTTTACCATCTCGAAAAACACCACCAAAACCAGACAGACCTCCTTCATGTGAATTGATTGCTGCATCCCAATTGACTTTGATAAACATAATATTTGCGACTCGTTAATCTTGTTGGAAACACACCACTTCATACTTCATCACAGGAGAACTTTATATATAATAGAAATAGAAATATCTGTTCAGCATTAGGCTTTATTGAAGGAACAGCTAGAAAATATTGTGTCCAAAAAAGTTTGGAATTTGCTTATTGAACATTTTTAGACTATACAAATGATAGTTTGTTTCAAGGAATACCAAGAATATAAATCCGAAAATGAGTATTTGGCAAACGAACATAGCATCAAAGCCAAAATAATCAAATAGTATTAATTAATGAATCGGCCGAGAATGAATACAGAGCGACATTGAACTCAAAAATCAAGCAGAACTAACTTGTCTCCAAGAGAGAATTTAGAATCGAGTAGCATTGCAGCCTCTCTACCAGATTGTTTCCTTGTTATGCACACCGGGTCAGAGTAACATCTTAATGATTTTGGTTTTTTCAGGATGAAGTATAATTTTTTCAAGCATAGGGGCATGCTCAATAAAATACATGACAAATTCCATGTCATTAGTCTTCCCCACAAAGCCAACAATTTCCACCACTTTAAGACATTGATGACATTCTGGGAGTCCTTTTGGTCTACTGAGTAAATAACCTTCAGGCTCAAACCAAAATAACTGCAAGCAAAAGGCAAACTGAGTTATGTTCGATCTTCACAATTCAAGAAGAAAAACACTAAAATAATACAGTCTGTAAAAGTGTATGCACATGATGGTGTATGACAACAATTCATAATTCAAGGCAAGCAATGTGCTAAGTAAGCAACATATTTAAGTTGGTCTAGAAATAGGAAAAACCATCTCCTTGAAGACATTTGGAGAGACAACTTACTACTGATGCAATTAGATTTTCGTCCTCTATATATGCCATGTATTCCATACGGATGAATTCCCTTCAATTAATCATTATATTGCTAAACTTAATTGAAGTTCAGGACAATGTACAGCTATAGCAATTTTTATAATGATCAACTTCAAACGAATGATAGAATTAGAAAAATAAAATAAAATAAATTAGGCTTATAGGAATCAAAAAGAATAAGGTTCATTAGACTATACCATTACAATTATTGAGTATTTCATGAAGAGGGTAAAGCAAGAACATTACCTCCAGTAAAAGTCTACACAAGGAAGGAGCTGCTTTTATCAACGGAGTAAAACCAAGAAGACTGTTATCATCTGCCGCAAAAACTTTGTTCAGTCTCAAATTCTTGAGGTGTGGCAACACAGGAAACTCGATAAGTCCAATTGTTTCCTAAAGAACAACATAGACACGCATAAATCTTGATCCGACCTGATCAAGAGAAGGAGGAGGAGAAAGAGGGGGGTGGAGAGAAAATATAACAAAACATAGTTTGACATGCTAACCTTGGGTAGGCGAATAGATAGTACAAGTGTCTCTAGTTGAGATAGATAATTTAGAAGCGGATGAAGTTTACGAAGAGAATATAGCCCCCCAAAAAATACTTCAACAAGATTTGGAACATTTGCAAAAGCGATTCCAATCATCCTCGTATCATGATACTTGAAGGACAAGAGACTTGATGCGGAGAGATATACGCTCTTTAGACGTTTGCAAAATTTTATTTTCAAGTGCTTCAAGCAAAGTGATTGACCAACCACATTTAGATCAGTAAGAGAATTAGAACCTTCTATGACTAATCGTTCAAGATAGAGGCAAGTAGAGTCTAAATATTTAAGCTTGAGGATTCTCAGAAATCTGCAATCAGGGAACCCAGCAGTATGCAAAACAGGGCTAGAGAGTAGAGGGATGGCACAAACATTATTCTCGGGCTGATGGAAACCAAAAAGGCCCCGAAAGTCCATGACAAGTCGTTTAACTTTCTTTTCAAGTGCAAAGTTAAACCATCTATCAATATGGGATGTGTACTTTGCATCCAAATCAAATCTGACTCGAAACTCATCAATAAAGTTCCCCTGATATGCATCCAAAACATTATTTACCCATTTGACATATTTTCGCTTTTCCTCATATGGGTTTAGCCCTTCTTCTTGTTCCCATAAGGAATTTAAAGTCTCTGAAGCATCAAAATCCAAGCTGGGAATAGAAGTCCACACTTCACGCCAACGACAGGCAATGACACTCGTTCTTGCTGCTTCTTTCATGGTCAGGAAAGAAAGAATGGACACAAGAACTTCATCTGGTAATTGACTTATCCTGTCCTCCCCCATGTCAATCTCTCGCGTTTTCTCAATCAACATTAAATAACAAAGAAGGGAAAAATTAAGACAGCATTAAATCAGCAAAACCATGTATATAATGGCACTCGGAAGATGAATTCAACAAACAAATTAAAGCAGTAAGAAGCAGAGACATGGTACCTACCTTCTGTTTTATATTATGTTTTTTAGCATAGATAGATGTGCACCGTCCCATCATAATAAGCTTAAACATGTCTTGTATATAGCTGAAACAAATCAGAAGCAAAGAACCGTCGATAAGATTGAACAACAATAAAGATTAGGCAGCCAATAATAAACACACAAAACTGCTAGAATTGGGCTAAAAATAGAGAGATGTCAAAAAGCTTTTAGCTTTTGACGGCGGAAAATTAAAAGAGGCCAAAGAGGTTTTAATTGGCTAGCAGAAAATTGATACTGTTGTAATATGAAGACAAGTAGTGAGACTAAGATCAACAACTTACAAGGTCTGCAACTGAGTTTACTGACTAGAAACACTGCTAACAATGAACAAACTACAAACTAACCTTCTGTAACAGCTTCAACTACTTTAACAACTTCAAGACCAGCAACCACCAGCAACCAAGTAGAATAAAAACTGTAAAGAACTCAAACTTGCAGACACTCGGCCAAAGACAAGAGAAAAACTCAGCAAAAAAGATCTTCTTTTTCTTCTACGGAGAGGTTCACTCTTCAACAGTACAAGAAGAGAGTTTTTTTTGTAAAACTGAGACACCTAGACACTTCTAGAAACAATAATCAAGCCATACACGTGGCTAAATCACAGCCTTTCAAAGGATTACATCACATGACACAACCAGAAAAGTATTTTACTAAACTAATCAAACCAAACTAGTCAACACAGTACATTAAAAAACTGTTTCTATACTTGACTCATCTCAACATTCTCCTCCTTGAGCTCAAGTGTAGAAACTCCCAGCTTTGATCTGAACACTTCAAATTTGCTCCTTGGTAAGGCTTTAGTAAATATGTCTGCCAGATTTTCATCAGACCTACAAAATTCCAGCTTCACCTCTCCATTTTTCTGTGCTTCTCTCACGGAATGAAACTTTACATTCATATGCTTTGTCCTGCCATGGTGAACAGGATTGTCTGCTATGGCTATAGCAGACTGGTTATCACAACCAATGACAGTAGCTCCTTCCAATAAGAACCCCAAATCAGTAAGAATTTTCCTGAGCCATATACAATGATTTGAAGCAGTTGCAGCAGCCACATATTCTGCTTCTGTTGTGGACTGCGCTACCACATCTTGCTTCTTGGAGTTCCATGACACAACACCTGAACCAAAAGAAAACACAAACCCAGTAGTGCTCTTGAAGTCAGGTAGGCTACCAGCCCAATCACTATCAACATAACCTTCTAGAACTCCTCCTACGCCTCTTAGATACCATATGCCATAATCAAATGTGCCTCTCAAATATCTCAACACTCTTTTAGCAACTCCATAGTGTTTCTGACTTGGATTGCTCATAAATCTGGAAAGCAAACTTGTAGAAAACATGAGATCAGGTCTAGTTGCTGTTAAATACAGCAAACTACCCACCAAACTCCTATAAGAACTTGCATCTGCCCTGGCTTCTCCATCATCAACAGATAATTTCTCATTCAACACCAGAGGAGTCACAACTGACTTACACTTCTCCATTTTGAACTTTTTCAACAGATCAAGGGCATATTTCCTTTGAGAAAGGAAAATGCCTTTCTCACTCTGATGCACTTCTATTCCAAGAAAGTAATTCATCAAACCAAGATCAGACATCTCAAATTCATACTCCATCTGTTTCTTAAACTCCTCAACAGATTTTTGATTGCTTCCAGTCACTAAAAAATCATCTACATAGAGAGACACCATTAAGAACTCACTACCAGACTTCAAATAGAGAGTAGGTTCATTCTCACTTCTTCTGAACCCTTGCTGGAGAAGAAATGAATCAATTCTCCCATACCAGGCCCTTGGAGCCTGCTTTAGACCATATAAGGCTTTCTTGAGTCTGTAAACCATGTTTTCTCTCTCAGCAATCTGAAAACCTTCAGGTTGATCAACAAATATCTCTTCTTCTAATACACCATTTAGAAATGCAGATTTGACATCCAAATGGTATATTTTCCAGCCAAAATAAGCTGCCAATGCAATCAACATTCTAACAGTATCAAATCTTGCAACTGGAGCAAAAGTATCAACATAATCAACTCCAGCTTGCTGAGAATATCCCTTCACCACAAGCCTTGCTTTATACTTGTGTACCGAGCCATCTGGATTCAGTTTTGTTCTGAATATCCATTTGACCCCAATCACCTTCCTATTCTCTGGTTTTTCAACAAGCTCCCAAGTATTGTTTCTATTAATTGCATCAAGCTCCTCCTGCATTGCAAGTCTTCATTCTTCATGCTGAACTGCCTCAGAGAAATTTGAAGGCTCTTCCAATGCTGCATTACACTTTTCATAGACTTCTGCCAGAGACTTTATTTTCCTTGGAAGAGACTCATCATCTGACTCATCATGATCTGCCACAACTGAATTTTTCATTTCATTAGACCTGCCAACATCTGCTTGCTGCTGAAAATTCAAGGTAGCTTTTTCAACTCTTTTCTCTTCCCAATTCCAATATGCAGCTTCATCCACTATCAAATCTCTGCTTACAGAAATCTGATTAGATTGAAGACTATAAACTCTATAGCCTTTAGACTTTGCAGCATAGCCAAGAAGAATTCCCAACTCTGCCTTCTGATCCAATTTAGTTCTTTTGACTTCTGGTACATGCATATAACAAACAGAACCAAACACTTTCAAGTGCTTGGCAGTTGGCTTGACTCCTAGCCATGCTTCAATGGGAGTTTTCCCTTCAAGTGACCTTGTTGGCAGTCTATTGAGCAGGTAAACAGCTGTATACACAGCTTCTGCCCAGAACTTCTTTGGAAGCTTCTTTTCTGCTAACATACACTTGGCCATCTCAACCACTGTTCTATTCTTTCTCTCTGAAACCCCATTTTGCTGAGGTGAATAAGGAACAGTCAAATGGTGATCAATCCCCATCTCTTCACAGAATGCTTCAAAGGCCTTGGAAGTATACTCCTTGCCATTATCTGACCTAATGGTCTTGATTTGCATACCACACTGAGACTCCACCATAACTTTGAACTTCTTAAACACTGAAAACACTTGAGACTTTTCACTGAGAAAATAGACCCAAGTCATTCGTGTGAAATCATCTATGAACAACACAAAATACTTATTCTGTGACAAGGATGGAAGACTCATTGGTCCACACAAATCAGTGTGGATCAACTCTAACTTCTCTTTTGCTCTCCATGATGAAATAGAAGGGAATGACTGCCTATGCATCTTCCCATACTGACATGCTTCGCATATATCATCACTTAACTGAATTTCAGGCATATCTCTCACCATATCTTTATCTTTCATAAATTTCAGAGAGTTCAAGTTGTAATGGCCATACCTCCTGTGCCAAAGCCAAGTGTAATCCTCCTTCAAGCTGAATGCACAATGATTGACTACATTGAAATTCAAAGGAAAGGAATTCTCCACCATCTTCACTCTTGCAATCTCACAGCCAGAAGAATTAAAAATTGCACATATCTCTCCTTTGAAATTCAAACTATAACCTTTCTTCATCAATTGAGGGACACTAAGCAAATTTTGTTTCAAAACAGGAATATAGAGCACATCTGATATTGTCTTCATACCTTTCTTCGTGTTTACTGAAATTGTGCCTTTGCCCTCTGCCTGCACTATCTCTCCATTTCCAAGCTTCACTTTGGTTCTGACATTCCTGTCCAATGCTGTAAATAAACCAACATCCTTTGTCATATGTGAAGTGCAGCCACTGTCCACTAGCCAAACATTCTTTTCTTGCTGCTGTGAAGCATCTAATGCCATAAACAGATGATTATTATCTTCCTTCTGTTCATTTGAAAAATGAACCTGCTGTGTAGAAAAATTTGATGACTGATTATGATTTTGCTTGAATTTACAAACCCTCTCTACATGCCCCATCCTCTTACAGTTTCTGCACTGAATCTGTGGCTTTCCATACTTAACCCAACACTTGCTTTCTGAGTGATTAGTTTTTTTACAATGAGGACATGGAGGATAAGTAATTCTTTTGTCAGGCTCACTTGGTTTGGATGAACTATCACCTGATTTAGATGAACTGTCACATTGCTTGCTCTTACTTCCCTTCCAAGTAATCTGCTTCTTACCATCTTTTCCAGAAGAGAAAGATGGCTTTCCTTTCTGTTTGGCCTGAAAAGCCCCTTCCACAGTGCCTTCATTTCTGAAATGGGTTCTTTGTTCATGAGCCTGTAACTTGCTGCACAACTCAGAAATTGTCAGTTTAGAGAGATCACAAGACTCCTCTATTGCTGATATTTTGGCTTCAAATCTTTCAGGCAAACTAATGAGAATCTTCTCAACCACTTTTTGATCTTTCACATCTTCACCATAGATCTTCATTTGGTTTACTAGTTCCTGCAGCTTTGAGGAATACTCCTTCACAGCCTCATCATCCCTCATTTTTAACATTTCAAACTCTCTCTTCAAAGTGAGCAATCTCTGTTGCCTCACTCTTACACTACCTTGAAACTCCTCTTGCAAAGTATCCCAAGCAGCCTTGGCTGTTGATGCACCTACAATCCTTGGAAAAATACTCTCATGGACTGCAGTGTGTATAAAGGTGAGAGCTTGAAAGTTTTTAATCTGACTTTCAGTAAACTGCTTCATCTGAGCAACTGTAGCGTTATCTGGTGGCTCCAATTCATGCCCCTCTTCAACAATTTTCCACATATCTTGAGCCATGAGGTAAGCTCTCATTCTCACAGCCCAAAAATCATAATTTTCACCTGAGAAAACAGGTGGTGGTGGTAGATTAACCTTGTTGGTTGCCATGAACTTTCACAGAAGCCTTAATTTTAATCAACAACTAACCACAGGCCGTTAAGAAACAAAAGCTTCGATACCAATGTTGTAATATGAAGACAAGTAGTGAGACTAAGATCAACAACTTACAAGGTCTGCAACTGAGTTTACTGACTAGAAACACTGCTAACAATGAACAAACTACAAACTAACCTTCTGTAACAGCTTCAACTACTTTAACAACTTCAAGACCAGCAACCACCAGCAACCAAGTAGAATAAAAACTGTAAAGAACTCAAACTTGCAGACACTCGGCCAAAGACAAGAGAAAAACTCAGCAAAAAAGATCTTCTTTTTCTTCTACGGAGAGGTTCACTCTTCAACAGTACAAGAAGAGAGTTTTTTTTGTAAAACTGAGACACCTAGACACTTCTAGAAACAATAATCAAGCCATACACGTGGCTAAATCACAGCCTTTCAAAGGATTACATCACATGACACAACCAGAAAAGTATTTTACTAAACTAATCAAACCAAACTAGTCAACACAGTACATTAAAAAACTGTTTCTATACTTGACTCATCTCAACAGATACTCGATCTCAGCCTTAATACATACCAAGGTTAACTGAGTACACTCTGTGTGCAATTGAAAAGAGTCCTAAAAATTCTAAATAGTCAATAAGATTGGATTATCTGAAAGGTTTTCCGCTCTAGATTTGCAAAAAATAAACCAAAAACTGATGTGCTTCGGATAAAACGTTGCTTTAGACACGAGAAGGAGAGAAACTGAGAAATAGTACTTACCAATACAGTCTGGATTCATAGGGAGAACTGTATGACCTATCTCCAACCAGAATCCCTCTTAAAGTCTTGTTCTTGCCTTTCAATTCTAATATCAGTTCGACCTCTCACAGTCTTCTTCCTGCCTTGGAATCCCAATGTCAGTTCGAGATTGAGGAAACCTGACCGTTCTGTTAGTACTTAGTAGGTTATGATCAAATGACATTTTTGCCCATGCCAGGCCATTATTTTATTATTTTTTTCCTTAAACGTTTATATATACAAAATTGTATATTTATTAGGACCAGCGTGTACAAAAAAAAAAGAGAAAAAAATTAAAATTCATGGGACAAGTCAAAGGGAGTTCCTCATTTTAAGAAGTAAAATTCTATATGTTCCTAACAATTTCTTTCATAATCGACCATAACAGTATTATCTTTCATAATCTACCATAACAATATTATGTTATCTAATTACTTATCTAATTACATTTAATTTTCGTTATTATCTTGTCTAATTATATTGACTTTTGTTATTACTTTATCTAATTACACGAGTTGTTATCTAATTACATTCACTTTTGTTATTACCTTGTCTAATTATATGTTATGATTGAATTTGTTAGACATAGCCATTTTACAAAGAGAATATAACCCTCCAAAAAATACTTTAACAAGATTTGGAATACTTGCAAAAGCGATTCCAATCATCTTCGTATCATGATACTTGAAGGACAAGAGACTTGGTGCGGAGAGATATACGCTCTTTAGACGTTTGCAAAATTTTAGTTTCAAGTGCTTCAAGCAAAGTGTTCATGAAGGTACTGGGTTGAGCTATGTGTGGGCTTGAGCTTTGTGTGTAGCCTTTAATCATAGAGTTGTACATGAAGGTACTGGGTTTCGCGAATTTGGGTGAACAAATTCTCTGCATATTCGATGTTATGTTGGTGATATGTACGGGAAGCGGGTAATTGACCGGAGGTAAGGGAGTTGTTGAAAAGACCTTTTGTGATGAGTTGGAGGTAAGGGAGTTGTCGAAAAGACCTTTCGTGATGAGTTGACCGTGGATTTGGAGGATTTGCCATGTCGTTTTTGAGATTCGAAGAAGGGAGAGAAGTGGGTTCTTTGGGTGGAGCGTGGATACAGAAGTACCAACCAATTCTTCAAACTCCACAGGGTTCATGGAAGGTTTTGTACGATTTACAGAGGTAAAACATCACTGTTCCTTCAATAACTTTTAGTATTTGCCCGTCTATTTATTGATGTTCTTCGCTTATTCCTCTGTTGGCTTCACATGACATGTCTAAGAGTTGCTGCTAAAAACTTGACATCCTACTTTTTGTAGTACCATGACTAAGCTTCACGAACCTTGCCGTCTAAACTTATATTTTCCACCGTCCCATTCCATTCATTTAGCTACTTTTGTCTTTTTTGTTATGTTATACAAGATTATTCTACATGACAAAAATAA
Organism: Tripterygium wilfordii; assembly: GCF_013401445.1. NCBI lineage: Eukaryota > Viridiplantae > Streptophyta > Magnoliopsida > Celastrales > Celastraceae > Tripterygium > Tripterygium wilfordii. Next base: position 1,184,873 of record NC_052237.1, on the reverse strand, counting down.
GCATGTGCATGAATTACTGATGTCCATACAAGTTATCTTACCTACCGTCTCTTTGTTTTTACCCGTTCGGTCAAAAGCTTGAAGTGGATAAATTTGCGGGGTGGGGGATTGGGGCGGGTTGGGAGGCATACTTGCCCCCGTCCCACAGCGTGTTGAGATTCTTTGTCCCGTACCCACCCCGCACAAGCCTCGGGTAGGGGAAAATCAGCTCAGGGTGGGTCGGATCGGGACGGGACAGGGAGAAATTGTCATCCCTAGATGTAACTACTTACCAGAAGATGTGGAGAGTTAGGTTGTACAGAAGCTATATAATGAAAAGCCTATCATGAGGTCTGGTATATGTTTTGATACCACTCTTATTCTGCATTCACTTCTTTAACTACCGTCTCTTTGTTTTTAGCCGGTCAAAAGCTTGAAGTGGATAAATTAGAAAGATAATCATCAATTGCTATAAAAAAAAATCATTAGTTGATTGTGAAATTATTCTAGCTGTATGTGTACTTGACGATGAGCATGAGCCGCACTTGGCTGACCACTAATTACACCTTAACTATTTGGTTTTATTTAACCAACTACATTTGTTTAACTAACTACATTTGTTTAACTAACTACAATTGTTTAATTCTTATCTTCATGCATAAAACGTGAATCAAAACAATTCTGAGTTCCTATTGGTTTTGTGGTCCTTAAAATATGTTTGTCGACTATGTTGTTTAGAAAGTCTTTTTGGGACACCTGACCTGCATATGACCTCGACAATTGCCTGGAACCTGACAGTTGAACTAGTTAGGACCTATATATGTTTTGCTTCATTACACCAAGAAATTCATCACTCTCTCTTCTCTTTGACATATAGAAATATAGTCTAGCTCTTGCTTGCTTGAATTGAACAACAATAAACGTCCTTGATCACCTGATTGATGACGAGCCTAATCCCCTGTGGCATGGAAAGAATGTGTTACTCTGCCATTTCTCCCTCAAAATTTGGAACCAAAAGTTACTCAACAATTCCACTTTCCAAGTTATGTGCAGGCAGAAGCAAACAAGTTCGATCAAGATCATCTCTCTTTCTTGCAGCTATGAAGGGTGATCAACGGAGATCCGCTAATTACCATCCTAGCATTTGGGAGCCAGAGCTCATTGAGTCCTTCAACTCTACATACACTGTAACTACATACATGTGTACGACTATACATTTGGACTTGACTTGTGACATTACTTATTGATTTTTTCTTTTCTGGCAGTGTGAATCTCATGCAACCCAACTGGAGGGATTGAAGCAAGATGTCAAGAAGTCGCTTTTGTCCATTTCAGACCCCGGTGTACTATTGAAGCATGTTGATTCACTGCAAAAATTGGAAATAGCTTACCACTTTGAAGAAGAAATCAACGAGGCCCTTAATCTTATTCACTCAGAACAACCGGAGGATCTTTACACAACTTCCTTGCAATTTCGACTCCTGAGAGAACACAATTTTCCAGTCAGCTTAGGTGACCACATCTCCACATACCAAGTTCTGATTCTTTTTGCTTTTTCCATTTAATGATAAATTAACCTTGATTTCAATTATGATTAAAAACAGCTGTGTTCAACAAGTTCATCGGCAGAGATGGAAAGTTCATGGATAGTCTAAGTGAGGATGTGACCGGGCTCTTGAGTTTGTATGAAGCTTCACATATGAGAAGGAACGGAGAAGATATTTTGGAAGAAGCCTGTGATTTTAGTGTCACGAAACTAAAAACATTAGTGGGGAGATTGGAGAGTGATCTAGCCGAGCAAGTGCAACTCTCACTACGAACTCCTTTTAGGTGGAGGGTGCCAAGGGTTCTTACAAAGAAATCCATTGAAATTTACCAAAAGAATGTTACAGAGAACCTAAATTTGCTTGAACTAGCCAGATTGGATTTCAATTCAGTACAGTGTTTATATCAGGAAGAGCTAAAGGAGCTATCAAGGTAACGCATACTTTCAAATTTCAATCCATAAGCATTTACTTCGAAGTCAAGATAATGATCAGTTTTATGACATGATTCAACAGGTGGTGGAGAATGCTCGGATTCAAAGAGAAGCTAAGCTTTGCAAGGGATCGATTAATGGAAAACTATTTGTGGGCATTGGGGATTGTCTTTGAGCCCCATCACTCCAAGTGCAGGATTGGCCTTACCAAATTTGTATGCATATTGACAGCAATTGATGACATGTATGATGTCTATGGTTCGTTGGATGAGCTAGAAATCTTTACAGGAGCAGTGAAACGGTACCTATAATGCGAAAATGAATTTATCTTTAGAGTTCATGTTGTTGCTGAAGCTTTTTTTAATCACTTTTGGACAATTTTCTGCCTGCAGATGGGATCTTAAGGCCATGGAGGACCTTCCAGAGTATATGAAGCTATGCTACTATGCCACGTACAACTTTGCGAACGAATTGGCCTATGATGTTCTTAAAGATCATGGTTTAGATACCCTGCCTTACTTTAAGGAAGCAGTAAGCTATCTAAGACTCATGTTGAGTTTGGCGTTGCTTAAGGTTTGCAAGTTTATCATTAATCATGTTAAGATATTTGGTTATGGCAGTGGACCAATCTCTGTGGAGCATATCAAGTAGAAGCAAAGTGGTTTTACAGTTCTCAGACACCAAGTATGGATGAGTACCTAAAAAACGCCTGGATTTCCGTGGGAGGTCCTGCTGCAGTAACTCATGCATATCTACTGCAAGGAGAAGGATTCCCCATAACAAAGAAGTCACTTGACTGCTTAAAAGATGGTTCAGAGCTAATCTACTGGTCATCCTTAATTACTCGACTTAGCGATGATTTGGGAACTTCCATTGTAAGCATACACTCCATTAATTTTCTCTCTAGACTCCATAGACTTTTATGTTTTTCTCACAAATTTTGTTATCCATCAAGGCTGAGAGCAAGAGAGGCGATGTGGCGAAATCTACGGACTGCTACATGATTGAAAGAGGCATGTCAAGAGAAGAGGCTGAAGAGCAGATAAAGGATTTGATAAGCCAGTCATGGAAAATGTTGAATGAAGAGAGTGCCAAAAGCTACCTCCCAAAATCAATGGTGAAAATCTGCTTGAACATGGCACGGACCGCGCAATGCATATTCCAATATGGGGATGGTATTGGGACATCAACAGGTGTAACAAAAGATCTCTTAACATCATTGATACTCAAACCAATCCCCCATTGAGGTGAAACGTCACTATTTCTTTATCCAGTGGTGAAGAATGAGTAGTTTGTCTTCCTGATTTAATGAGTATTCAGGAAAAAAGAAATGATAAACAAGTCAACTCCCTGATGGTTATGGGAAATATCAAGTCATTGAAATTGAAGTGTTTCTTTTGTTTATTGTCACATTGAGAATTCTTTGTGGGTTAGCTCTATCAGAAAATAAAGGCTACCTGAGATGATAAGGTATATTTGTTCACAGCCACTGATTTACACTTGCAAACAAGTCTCCCTGATGGTTATGGGAAATATCAAGTCATTGAAATTGAAGTGTTTCTTTTGTTTATTGTCACATTGAGAATTCTTTGTGGGTTAGCTCTATCAGAAAATAAAGGCTACCTGAGATGATAAGGTATATTTGTTCACAGCCACTGATTTACACTTGCAAACAAGTCAACTCCCTGATGGTTATGGGAAATATCAAGTCATTGAAATTGAAGTGTTTCGTTTGTTTATTGTCACATTGAGAATTCTTTGTGGGTTAGCTCTATCAGAAAATAAAAGCTACCTGAGATGATAAGGTATATTTGTTCACAACCACTGATTTACACTTGCAAGCAAATTAGCAGTGCAATAAATCACTTGTCTTACATTCCATGATAGAGCTTCATGTCTGTAAAAGTCATAGAGAGTACAAATTACTTTCCTTCTTCCTTGAGAGCAGCAGTGGCAGAGACGTAATATGCAACACTAAACAGAGCATGTACAAAACAGAGTATGCCTCCAATAGAAAGGAAATGATGGTGTGAGAAACCACAGGAAGCCTTTGACTTGTGGTTGGACATTGTCCCTATAACTAGCATCGACAATCCAACGGCCAATATTAGCCTGATCAAACAAGACCAAAGTTAATAAAATTCAATAAAACTTATTAGAATCAATTAAACATTTGAGTATATGGGTTCTTTTCACATACCAAGAGAAGCAGAGGCAGGCCATAGAGAGTTGCCTGTTTGGAGAAGCTCTTTGAAAATCTTCTTGGTTGCAAATACAGAGACACCCACCTAGCAAATTAGTAATAACATGGGCTAAAGCTAGAAGTACTGCTGCAATTAACCCTAGTTTGAAAGCATCTTCACTTGGCTCTCTACACTCAAATATCCACAACCTCAAGTGTTTGACCTGTTAATCAAGACAAATTAAAGAAAAATTAGAAAAAGAAAACAATGATCAACAAGATTATGTATGGTTGATATATGACATATTACCTGGTTTTGTGCAACTTCTGCTTGGATGCCAAGAATCCCAGCACCTATATCCATGGCTACAATCAAGAGACAAACCAAAACACCACCTAGTTTCATCATTTTGTTTTTCCAGTGTTGCAAAATGGGTGTCAAGTAGGAGAGAAAAACAGAGCTCTCTCTCTCTCTCTCTCTCTCTCTCTCTCTCTGTTTTGGTTCTAAGAAGTGGAGAGAATGGAGCATGTGAAGCAAAGTTCAGGGCCTTGAGAGGGATTGATGTCGAGAGTAGTAAAGTGTGTTGGAATGAGAGTAGCTGGGGATAAGCATGTTAAAAAGCTTCTTTTGTCTAAACAGGAAAAGTTTATTTTGCTTTTGGTGTCTTCTTTACCTTCTTTTTCTTGTCCACTGGATTCCTTTGATAGAGGAACAAGAAAAGCAGGGTATAAACCAGCTCAATGGTTTATGGAGGAACGTGCCTTGGGCATCTCTACCCATGGCCCGTATTGAATCTGTGGTTAATCTTTTGGGGGATTTTTACTCTCGTTGCCAATATTTTGCATAATTAATCTTTTGAATGACTGAAACTTTGACTTCCCTGGCTGAGATGAACCCGCTTTTTGGGCTCTGGTTCCCATTGGGTGCTTCTTTCTTAATTTCTTTTATGGTTTGTGCACTGACCGAGGGCATTGAGCTGTGCGCAAAATTTTTAGTATTTAGGGAAATCATGGTTTCACTGTCGTGACAAAGCGATTATGACCTAATGGGATGCTTAACCTCCTACAATTTCTGCACCATCATCATCTGATTCATTTCCAATATTCTACTTGTCACTGCTCCAAGGGGAAAAGGTTGCATAAAGAACATGCTACGCCAAAGCCATGAGCAACTAAAAAGCCAACCTTGATTATAAGAGGCGAAAAACAGCGGCGATGCAATACAAACACAAGTAAAATTGTCGTCCAAGAGACACCGAGGAGAGACGCATAATGAACCAAACAACAGCAGATTGCACTAGAACTTTTCTTACCTTTCATTTCTTTTACTTCAATTCAGATTGGGAAAAAAATTTGTTTTCCTACTTGATAAATGAATTACAAATTACAAGGACTAACAAAGAGCTAAGAGAACAAGAAAATGAAAAACTATACACATGAATGAGAAAAAGCAGCACAACGAATGATGTTTCGGAATGATCCGCAACTCCCACTGTCATAAGGGGCAGCTGCAACTAAAATTGAGGAATCACTCCAAAACACTAATAGAGGTTGGTTGATAACCCCACTACTGCTTCCTAAAGACCCCCAACCCGGCAAAAAGCTCACCGATCCCACGTGGCTTGAAATACAGCAGGTCTGTGCCTTAGCCATTGCACCATCTCCCTATCAAGTGAAGTGTTATTCAGAACAGCATCTAACATTGGACTACCAAAAACTTTTTGAGAATTGTTGAACGACCAAATTCGATCCTTGGGCCACGGTCTTTGGGGCTGCTTCTCCTGTGGAAACAACACAATTGCAACGGATAAGCAACCATGCTAGCCAAGGAGCAGGACACATTCAAGGACCTTGAATCCAAGATATCATGACAATCTCCCCTCGTCTCTCAGTAAAAGAACAGAAAATGATCCCTCTCCATTCCACAAAATGATTTCAGATACACACAAATCATAAGTAATTTAAAAAGCTCTCCAAGCAATATTGAAGCAAGAGGTTATGATAATGAAGAAGCAAACTGGATGATAACGCCCTTAAAAGTAGTTCACGCAGTGTAACTTAAGAGTGGGTTGATGATTAAATTTAAAATGATAACATAACTGTGTATTAGACTCACCATTCTTGCCAGCATAAATTTCACCGTCTTTGGGCCATAGACACGCTGCGGAGATGGCTTCTGAACTTTGGCATAGAAAGAACCAATCTCAGGTAATGACATGCAACCCTGACTTGCTCTAAGGAAGCTATTATCTGGCTCAGAATTAGTCTGGATATGCCAAAAAATCAGTTGTCCCAAGCAATAATTCTCACCATATGTCTTACAAAACTCATGTAAACCTGCACCCAACTTATCAGCATACTTGGGGCCCAGATCCAGGGGACTAATGTATACTGGTTCAGAAGTTACGGCTTTGTATTCCTGCATAAAAATATTCCAAGATTACTGAGAAAAAAAAGAGCGCAATATGATCATGTGGGAAGAGAAACTTGTCAGAGGATGAGGCTATCACTCACCCGAACTCTAAAAAAGCACTTTGTATAAGCATAAATATGGATCAAGTCAGCTGCAGCATCATGTCGAGACTTGTATGTACATGGAAGATCTCGAACTGCATCCCTCAACCTTCAGCAAAAGAAAGTTTTAGCAAGTTATATCAGGTCAAAGACGAGGAAAGCGTAAGCAAAAAAATGCATGCTGCCTACCATAATAAAGATTTCTGAAGTCCTATCTGAATGTCGTTGGAACCTGATGGATCATGTGCATGGATCTTCAACTTTAAATCCTTGAGTATGTCTTCCTCAACATGAGGAGCCATACACTGAAGAAGTTGCTCAACCAGGGAGCCCTCTCCATTCCAGAGGAAGGAGACGGCTTCTTCAGGACTAAGCTTCTCCAGTGGAGGTGGAGCTTTCTTTGGGTCACCAAACACACGTCTCATTACATACCTCACCTGTGAAAGGGTACAAAAATCAAATTTAATACTTTTTTTTCATCTACTAGAACAGATATATAAAAGCTATACTTCATGAAGCACAACTATGTTTCTCTTGCTTTCCGCTCCTTTTAAAGAACTAGAAATTCTGGAAATAAGCTAAAGATTCTTTTCTTTTTTGAGTAAGGAAATAAGTTAATGGTTATGAGTAATAACTCCAAAAAGTGATAAATTGATAGAGTGAATCCTAGATCTTTGACTTCAGGTGTTCAGAATTATCCATTCCTTGTAATACAATGGACCACCATAAAGATGTACACATAACAATTACAAACCAGCATAGCATATATATCAAACGCGACATCATTCTACTTTCTTATAGTCAGTACTAGCACCTGATATAAAAGATACATCTCAGTAATACAGAAACTAGAGATAAACTAACCTTGTCGAGAGTAACAGCCAAATTTTGAAGCCTCTGGTTGTAGACACCTTCTGCCTGTAAAATTAGTAATCCGGAAAGTAACAGTAAGAATAGTCCCGTAAAACTCCCTAAAATTATTTTTTGACTGCAGCATGTCCGAGAAAGTGACAAGCACCCAGAAAGAGATAGCATAGGCAGCACTACCTGAACCTCGGCATCACTTTTCTCAACCTCAAGACATATTTCCGTAAAATATTTTCTTTTTTCTGCTATATTATGCCTCAGGATTTCTTCTGGAAGCTTTGTTCTTTCCAAGTTTATGAACCTCACCTTCATTAAAAAAGGAAGTCAGTAAACAAAGATTTGTGAGATGTTAACTGCAAAACTGAAATAAGTAGGCAGCAAGCACACACCAGTCTAGCTGAAAATGCAACCACCCAATCCGGCAACCCACCAAGCAAACAACTGCCAAGACCAGCTCTCCCCAAGTCCAGGTAATCCTCTTCAGATACTGAATTCAACTCACAAGCTTCTAGCATTAACTGATAGCGATTCAGTATACCGTGCCACTCCTTCAATACCTGATAGACACATATACCCAGACAAAAAAATATCAATGACTTTTGAATCTTATAATAGAAAACAGCCATAACCCACTGCAATAAAAATCCACAAAGACAAGATTTGTGTGGTTAAAAATATATTAATTTCAGAACACAGGCACTGCAATCTGCACCTTTTGGAAAGCCCCTTCGCCAGTAAGGTTTAAGTAGCTGCCCCGGCAAACTTGGGAACCACATAAACAAACAGAAGCTTCGTATTCCTCCTTACTCTGTTTATGAAGTCATCAGAAACCATAAATTATAAGAACGCTGTTTTGCAAGAGTGTAAACTTGGATGACAGGCAGAATACACACCTCTGTTACTGAATTATAATCAAACGTAACTTCCTCCCCATATCGAATTTCACGCACAGTATAAATCCCAATCTGGTATTGACCATCTACGGCAGTGACTCTGCATTCAAAGAAATGGTACAAATAGAAAATAAATACTAAAAATCTTGTGACTTTTAAACAAGAATGGATGCACAAAACTTGACACGATCAAAGAGTAATACTCCAACACAAATTCCACCCCAAATTGATTTAGCAGCACTGAACTTGAAAGCAAATAATCTAGAACTGCTGAAAACTTAATACCATGCCCAAACATTCTAGCAACTAAAACATAACAAAGAACTATCAAAATGACATACAAATGTGGAAAATTAACTGATCTATAAACCATAACCTATGTCATACAATTTATATTTGCTCCAAATGAATTTGGAAGACGAATAAAAGAGTTTGTATTCCAATAGATAGTGCCATTCATACTGTTAAGGCAATCTGAAGGTGAACGTAAACAACACCCGTGCACAAGGCTCCCGCAGTAGGCTGGGTCGGAGACAGGCAAGATGTTCGCAGATCTGTCTCCCACATAATAAGGGGAGAGCTTGTTTGCGGAAATTGGACATGTGACCTTTAGGTTGCACTCCTGCAACTCTACCACTGGGCACATGTTCGCTTGTGAAGACAACATGAAAATAAACAAAAAATAAAAAAGGACGACATACCTAATGCCTAATAAAGGAAGACTCCCATAAAATCATGAAACATCACTTACGGAAGGAAAGACCTAATATTTAGCCTCAATCAAGTCAACGATTATCAATTCTATTTATTGTAATTATCACATGCCTAGTGTGCGAAGGACAGTTCCTACCATATGTTCTTGTTGCACTAGGGGTTTCTCAAACCTTTTCAATGCCAAAGCAACCTAGCTACGTAAATCATAAATCATAAATGTGTTGACGAAGAGGGCAGAACACTCACTTAGCTTCACAATTAGGCCTGCATGAATGACAAATTCGACTTGCATAATTTGCCTTATGCATCGCATCAACAACAACCAAATCATACCCATCAGCATCCCCCTGCAAAATTCACAAAAGTTATAAATGCTTAGACTGGCAACTAAAACAAAGCACATCAATTTTACATAAAGGGGAAAACACCTTTGGCCTCTCAAGATAAATGTTATAAAATTCTGGAGCATCTTTGTTGTCTTTTTGCAAAGATCGAATACCATCTTGCTTCTCAAACCATTTCCAAGCAGGATAAACCTGAGAATCATTTTAAGTGGAAAAGTACACATATAGTCAGAACAAACTTTATCATCCTAAAACTCAAAGGAATTAACTGTAAAGCAAAAAAGACAGTAACAAAATACAAACAAGCAATCGCAGTTTTACATGGACATGCAATTTATTACAGTCGATGTTGGAATCCGACAGCGATTATATGCACCGACAACAAAACCAGGCTGCAGAAGCTTCCTCAAAGATTTTGTTTGTCATTTAGTAAATTCATTGGGAAACGCTTCAAAAGTAAAAGATTCGAAAGATCTGAAGAACAATGTCTCAGGCAAAATATCCTCATTATGCCACTTCAAAAGTTTTTGCAAGGTTGAGTATCAAGGCTTATCCACCACATTGAACAGGTTGGATCAAAAATAATCTTGTGCATGGGAAACCACATGAAACATAAAGTCTTCACTAGTTCACTGTTGTAATGGTATTATAAACCCAGGGGAAAAAGAAATGTTTAGGAAGTAATTTGATTAATTTTGATTGGATGTACAAATCTCAGGTTTTTTGTACAAGACTCCCGCAGTGGGCGGGGACAGGTAGGATGTAGCTAGGCAGACCTTACCCCACATAATATGTACAAACCTCAAGAAATAAAAATAATTATTTAGGCAGTTATATCATAGGTCAATTCCCCAGCCATTACAATGTACTTTTTCGCACTCTCAAATTATTTTTAGAAAGGGTAAATTCAATTAAAACTTTTGCGCAACAGAAGGTAAGCATTACATTCTCTTTACTATGTTCCTAAGAAATCAGAAGCAGAGAGAAAGATATCCAACAAACAACCATGCAACCATACCTCTCCCAGGAACTCAACAACAAAATCATATTCGCCAAAACCCCCTTCCTTGTCGCAAACAACACCAAGCCCCTAATCAGCAGATCACAGAGCAAACAATCAGCATTCAAAACAGTCAATGAGTCAAGAAGGTATTACATACCAAATTAAGCAGGACAAGGAAAGACAATTACAAACTCATGCCTGACAGGAATCATGTTTATACCTTTCTGTAAGCAACATATTTATCATCAGGACGACTGTCTATGGCTTTCAGTATGCCATGACACATTTTCACCATTCGCATGTCACAGTCCCCAGCTGTCTTTTCAATTTCTTCTATAATAGGCCTCAGTGGATATATCATCGGAGTGTTCCCAGTACCAGTAAATTTCCTAGCTTGCCTATTAAGAGTACGGAGGAGCACGTCTTCAATGAATAATTGCTTTTCCGGTAGAGGCCAATGTAAATCCTCCGGCATGGAATCAAGCAAAAGATTATGAGTATATGGATCAATTCCATAAACTTCTTGTTCTATAACTTCATCCCCAAGCTGTTTCCTAGGTTTATAGTCCTTGACTTCAGGAAGTTCCATATCCAACTCTTCTAAGCCATTTTTCTGGGCATCAAGCTTCTCAGCATAGTCCTCTGGCAAAGAGACGGACATTTTCCTCCGTACCTCCTCCTCATCTGCTACTATTACATATTGATCAATCACTTCATATTTCCTAGTAACAGGAGGAACCAAGCTTGCTTTCGTCATGCGAGCCCCCCACTCACGTTCATCAGTCAGAGGATCAAATCTGTCATCTGCTGTTAAGTATCCATCTGCCCTTGACTCCCCAGCTTGACTTTCTGATCGCAGATCCAAATCACTTTCTGTATCTGAGTTAGTGTTCTCACTATCACTCTTGCCATCTTCAGATGACCGATCAAGGTCATCAGAAGTTTCGCTTCCAGAGTCTAAAGATTTTCTATTCAATTTGGATAATCTCCTTCTGATTTCTCGATCAGATGCATACTCTCCAACATCAAAACCACCATTCGACAAATTTGAGCCGTTAGTCCTGTACTTCCTGTCAGCAACTAATTTATCTAGCCTCTTCTTATATTTTGAGGAAGTGGAGCCGGACCCAGCTGACAAATCATCTTTCCACGACTTAATCATCTGATCTCTTTCATACGAAAATCTAGAACTCTGCTCTAACCGTGTGGCAAGTTTGAGGAAGAGCGTAGTAATGCGATTCATGTTTCCAGCACCACGACTTTTTGCCCTACATCCACGCATTTATACAAATCTTAGTTATGCATAATAAACGATAAACAACTAGTTAAAAAGATATGAAAATGACAAATCATTCTTTAAGGGCCATGACTCATGAGTGTAGGAAAGATTATAACAAGATGCACGTATGACAACAATCACCACACAAGCAAATGCTGCTAAAATCCTTGCTTCTCCCAAACTGGATGAAGACCTATCTAATTTCCTACTTGTCTAGATAAGAACTAACGGAAGATACCCTTTAGGGATAGGGGTGCGAGGGAAAGCAATATACAGCAGAACAGAAGCCACACACAGGGTGCCTATGGAACAGTAACCCTCGAAAATAGTGGACTCGGGGTTCATATACAATTAACCGATATATATCTGTTTCCCAATTCAATTGCATAATTTACACCAGAAGATGTGCAGATTGTGACAAACATTAGCTTCAAACCCACAGATGTCCTAATAAGTTACCATGTCTTGCAAGGTAATAAATGCAGGCTATGTGCATACTTACTTGATTGCATCCCTGCACATTCGACTGATGTCCTCCTTGACAGCACTTAATCCATGGGTAATATAATAACCATTCTTCATTCTATCCTCAATTTCTGCCACCTGATCACCAAAGAGACTATTTAATACAAGAAACGAAGCAAATACAAAGAAAATGATCTCCAGTACATAAATTATGATCAGCACTTCAGCAGTACCTTGGGCACAAAAAATTCAAATGTATTTTCCTTCATAATGTCCTTCAAACTAGAAGCAAGAAATCCCTCTGTCCTCTTATAGCTACTTTCAGACTTTTTGATCGCCCATTGCCTGATACGAGCATCCCTAGATAGAATAGCTGAGGACCTTCTGGCGTCAAAAAGTTTTGAACGCTTATATAAGCTCCGACGAAACAATTGATTTGCCGAATCTCTCTTATCTACACTGTCAAAATAATCCTTCAGCTCCCCAAAATCATCCATACGGTTACCAAGAGCCCTAGGCCTATATAGGGATGGAGTTTTCTCAGTGATCTGTTTGAGATTCCTTGTCTTCAAATTCAACTCCTCAGGGACCTTTGAGCCATGCAAAGTTCGATTCTTGAGCCAGTTGACATCTGGGAATTTGAGGGCCATCTCTTCAAATTGGCCACAACCTCTAACATCTATTGAAGATAAACAAGGAAAAGAGCAGAGAATATCTTCAAGCATGCCAGAAGTAATGTTTGTGCAGCCATTGAGAACCATTGTATGTATCCTTTCTTTGTTATACCCGCTCTGCAAATAAAACTCAACTTAAAACCAGGAGAAGAGCAAGCATCTAGTAATACCAAACATATATATCAAGAGAGTAACTGTTCTGTAGCGAAAAACATATATAATAGCCTACCATGATATTCCAGATTATGGAGTCTGTGCAGCTAGCACCAACGGATGATACATCAACCTGTCTTGAAATACCCCTGTAAAACTTGGCTGCAGCCCTCCAATGTTTACAAGTCAAAGAAGCCAAGGTAACAGATTTCATGTCAAATCTCAAAAAATGAAATACACGGGCCAACACATAACCATCCAGTAAACCCCAACTCCCTGTCTCTGCTTCAGAACATGAACTCTTTTCTCTGCAGAAAGTAGAACCACTGCATAAATCGTCAAATGTTGTCTCATCCTTTTGACCAGTTTGCAAATCTTCCTCCATTTCATAGTCCTCGTCACTTTCATCAACTTGTAATCGGGCTCTTTTACCACCTCGTTGATCAATTTCTGTAGTTTTCAAGCCCCAACCATAAAGTTAAAATGATTAAAGAGACAGATAAAAGTGAAGGGGAAAACATATTAAAACAATATGTAAATATTAGACTATCATCCATGTATGGAAAAAAAATAAGCAAGCTATGTCACCTAGCCATTGAAGTAGCAACAAAACTGCATATGGAATCACTAGTAAAACTCAATGAAACAAACAAAAATGACCCTAATGGAAAGCACTTAACCATACCTGATTTCCTGTATATATGATTTCCAGTCTCTTTCTTTGGCAGTGTTGCACTGAGCCATGGATCTAAAACCTTGTTTATAGCTGCAGCAAATTCCCGGCTCTTGTATGATTTCATTACCAATTCGTGCAGCTTCCCACGGGTATAACCAATGAACTGCGGATGCATGTTATGAAATGAAATGGAACTTGTGTTACTTTCACAAGGAGCAGCACAATGCAATTTTGTAGGCCCAGAAGAATCAGCAGATGGTCCAACATTCTCCTGTTGAATCTTGACAGTGGCTTCAGAAATCTTTGCAGCTCGAGTAACAGGCACACAAATATTATCAAATTTTCTGTGCACACTACTATATTTTTGGATAGTACCCTCATCTACCAAGATCTGGAGCTCTGAGAATGAAAAGGGCCCTTGATCATGCCCAGCACCATCAAGATAGTACCAGTCACCCAAATGCAATTGCAAGTCATCAACAGTGCAGAGACGGTCTTTGGGTGTATTAATAGAAGTGTCCGACTTTGACAAAGCCAGTGACTCTTGATTAGTAAGAGATTTCAATTGAGAATCGCCTTCTGCCAGTGAGCGCTTGACATCAATGGTAGTAGAGAAAGTCCGAACAGACCTTGAAGAGTACCTCTCTTTTCCTCCTCTAGCTTTGCCTCGGGGCTCTGAAACCAATGAACCTTGCTCCTTGACCACCAATGAATTTATCCTGACAACCGGTAGCATGGTTCCCTTCATTCCCCTCGGTACAGCAGGTTCCGGACCAGAAAAGGCCCAAGAAGGAAGGTCAAGCTTTTTGCTCTGACAAGGATAAGATAAATCATCTTTTTGATGCCATCGTGGGTCCTCATTCCCAGACTTCGGCATCTGGCACAGTGGGTAGCCGTTGTTCAGAACAGGTTTCTTTCTAGAAAACTTATCTTGCGTGCCTTCATCATTTCTTCTCCAGTCACCACCATTGCATGGCCATTGGCCAGAAAACCACTCATTCAACTCATCACCGATAAAGCCAAAATCCTTGCCAGATGAGTCTGTTAACCTCAATTCAGCAGCTTCTTTGGTTTTGACATTCAAATATCTCAATGCTTCATCACTCTTTTGATTATACTGTTCACCATTAATAGATTGACGAGAAATGAGACCTGTAAAACATCATGGCACATCAAAAAGGAGTCTCGTTAAAGCTGACTTCACTTGATCAATTAATGATTAATCAATTAAATGCAACGCCTATGGACATGTACCTTCAGAGTTATACCAGCCTTCCCACTGAGCACGATCAAATGTCACTTGCAAAGCCTCTGCAGCATGCAAAAGGAATCAGAAATATCCCAACACAAAAGGTAAAATGCAGATACTAAAAAAACTGTTTGCTAAAACAAAGCATGGGAAAATATAATTAACAAACAGCATAGTAAA
The DNA here is from genome assembly GCF_013401445.1 of Tripterygium wilfordii. NCBI lineage: Eukaryota > Viridiplantae > Streptophyta > Magnoliopsida > Celastrales > Celastraceae > Tripterygium > Tripterygium wilfordii. Next base: position 1,169,723 of record NC_052237.1, on the reverse strand, counting down.
ATATAATTAACAAACAGCATAGTACCCTCAACAGTTTCGAGTTCCCTGCCAGGGATAACAGTTATTCCTCCCACCAGAGCTCCAACCCTTTCATCAATGCGAAGATCTTCTAAAGATTCATGTGCAGCTGAATTGTCATCTGGGTTAATGGACAACTGGGGCAACGTGACAGCAGCTTCCTCACCACAGTGAACACCAGATTTCCCAGCATCACCAGTATCTGCCAGTAAATTGCCAGGTGCTTCCGGGGGTCTCACGAGCTGCGTTATAGTGTCTGATACAACGGATGAAAAATTAACAGTTACAATAGGCGAGACAGCATTTTCAACAGTTACCCATCTGTCAGAATCTAAGTGCTTGATCAAGTGATCTGACACAAGTAACCCCTCTTCCACAAGTTGCTTAAGTTCACATAATTTTGAAGGTCCGCATTGAACCCCCAAATAATCAAGGTAAATCCATTTCCCCTTAGAAGAATCAGGTACCAAAGAGACATGAGGTGGCGTATCACATATATCCATATCTTCTTCCATGGAAAGCAGCTCCTCGTGGGGACCTCCATTAACATTAGTAGACTCTTCACAAATGCTAGGACTTTGAGACTCCTTTTCTTTGTGAGACTCAGAGTTTTCCTTTTTCTCATCTAATCCATCAAAACTACGAACTCTGCTTCTATCATGAGATTCTTTAGCTGAAATTTGTAAGTCTCTGCCACTATGATAGCTCTCAGTGAGCTTATCTTCTTGTTCTTTATTACTTTTTTGTAGATTAAGCTTCTCACTAGCTCCACTTTTACGATTTGCTTCTCGACAATTGTTAGGCCTATTATAGTTAAGGGGAGACTTGGCCATAAAACTTGGGGTTCGATCCCTGCGATCATGATATCTACCTCGATCATGCGGAGAACGCTCTGAACGAGCAGGACTGCGATTTCTATGATCATAATGGCGGCTGCGATCATAAGGAGATTTTTCATGACCATATGGGGATCTTTTACGACCATAAGGGAGTCTCTCACGGCCATAAGGTGATCTGTCCCGACCATATGGAGATCTCTCACGACGAACTGGACTCCGCTCCAGATTATCATCATGACGAGCCCTGTCATGTGGGGACCGCTCAGAACGACCAGGGCTACGCCCATGTCGGTCATAGAATACTCTAGAAGATGAAGAATCATGATGCCTAGACAAAAGCTTGTCCAATGAAGCAATTTTGGAAGAAGAAGAGTTCCTGTAGAACCTTTCCACAGAATGCCGAGAATAATGATCTGAATGGGAAGAGCGTGAGCAGTCATCGGAGAGCCTCCTGCTTTTAGAACCTGTATAATCCTCATAGTCTCCATAATGCCTGCGATCACTGATATCAGAATCAATACCATAACGCTTCAAGCGGTTACTAGAAGAGTACTCTCTCCCATGGTTCTTTCCATTGCTATATTCATTCTTATATGGACCATCCTCATCCACGATTTTTGAACTGAGCCTTGTATTCTTCTCTTGGCCACTCTCCCACTTATAGGAGCTCCTACTGTGCTGGCTCCCACTTCTGTTGAGTTCTTTTCTGCGATAAATGTCCTCACTTGAATACTTCCCAGAAGGTGGTGTATGCTCTCTGCTAGCATCAAATCTTCTAGACCTACCATAACTGTACTCTTCCCTGGCTAAATCCCCCTTATGCCATCTATCTGGAATAAACTCTCCTTTCTCAATTTCGTCTTTGGCAACTTTCCAATTAGTCATTTCCGCCTTCTGAGGATCAGCTTTCCTGTCCTTCTCCAGGACCACATCACCCTTCTCCAGATCCCCTCCTTTTCGCCATTTCCCTGCAACAATCTCACCTTTCTCCGGTTTCTCCCCCTCCCCTCCTTTTCCCCCTTTATCACCAACTATCTCTCCCTTCTCAATCTCGCTGCTTCTCACCACCTTGTCCAGAACAAGCTGCCCATTATCCGGCCACTTCAAAGTCCCTAACTCGCCCTCTTCCACATCTTCTTTCTGCGCCTTATCCACAGAATTCAAACTGCCTTCTACTTCCTTCTTCGTACTCTCTTCTTTCCCTGTAGCTAATTCACTTTTCTTCAACACTCCCTTCTTCACAGGAACCAGTCTTTTTATCTTCTTTATAATCTTCTTCTTTGGTTGTGTATCTGGGAGCTTAATAGACTTGGAATTGAGCCCATTGCTGGTACTGTTGCCGTTGCCATTACTGCCTCCGCAAAGCGCTTTGTCTGCAATTGGAAACCTCTTCATAATATGCTGCTGCAAAGGCATGCATGCAACACCCCCATCGCCCATGGAAATCCCCCGTCTAATCCTGTGATTCGGAACCCTAGTTCTCCCCTCTCCAGGGGCTGTCGATGCTCATGCTTCAATCCGCGTCCACTGTTCAGCAGTCGTTCCAATTCAAAAACCCTAGTTCACACAAAACCCAGAAATCAACATTAAAGCAATGTAGGGTTTCATAACGGAGTAAGCGGACGCATACAAATAGACAACCGCAAACACTCAAATCAAATGAGTATTGCAGCTTAACCCTAGGGTTAAAATCTTAAAATCAAAAAGAAAATAATCTAAAAGAGAGAGCGAGAAAGTGATGGAAATTTACCAGGGAAATTGAAGAACTGCGATGGCAGATCGCGAAATAATCTGGGAGCTTAGACTCGAAGAGCGCTCAGAGAGAGACTCGCTCGTCAATCCAGATCGAGAAGAAACAAGAAGTAGAGAAAATTTTCGGATTCTTATCTTCTATGTATCCCGAATCCCTTTATTGCTATATCTCTGAGTTTCTATGTCCGTCGTTGTGGTGTTCTTGGTCTGAAAGGCGAAACCTTCGTGTTATTTTCTTTTCTTTTATATTTTATTTACCTCTGAATTTTTGTTTTACTATCTTAACCCTTGGCTCAAAGTCTATTTGGATTTGGTTTTTTCCAAAACCCAACTAAATAGTAGTGGATAAATAATCAGAATAATTGGCTTCGATCCCTAGATTCATAAAATTGAATAGAATACGAGGTAATAAGAGCTCAAGGGTTTTCTGTCATTTCGCAATAACGGTGGTACGCGTTGTGGTTTCTAAAGCGGGATAGGGCGATTTAAGTAAAATACCATATATTTTGGCGCTCAAGTTGAGCTAAATATTTACCAGAACTCCTTCACGAGTCACTAGCCCCAATACGGGATTCGGGAGGCCTTCATCGCGCTCTCGAATTGGGCTATTTAAAAGAAAGTCACAGTAGTAATCATCATATTTTCATTATTTTGTATAGCCCAAACTTGTTGGGATTCCTCGTTTTCTGAATAATTATATGGGCTTGATGCCCCGTACCCATCATATATTATTACTAATACTCTTGACTTTTCTAAATACCATTTAAATATCTCCATTTTTTTATCGGGAAACTTAAAGCCCAGCCCAGCGACAACAGATTAAAATATTTATTTAAGGCAACTGGTGGATCAAAATCAAGTCCAGAGTTGCAGTCTGCCAGTTTCGGTTGAGTTTTTGCTTCAGTAATTAATCATGCTGATGAATTATTCCCTTGGCTTCACAGTTTTGATATCCTTGGAGGAAACAGGCAATCTGCAATTGTACGGTGTGGCCAATTCTGTTATTTTTTTTAAATGATTTATTGAATATGGAATACGTGGGCATATATGGATTATGGACTAGAAGTCTAGAACACCATTTATCGAGTCTTTAGGCTATGGAAGCAGTTGCATTCTGAGTTAACAGTTCCATTAATCCTTCTGCTTTAGTAACGCACATCCCTCAATTGCCATTTATCAAGTCTTTAAAAGCTGTGTCATGGTTTGTCCTCTCTGTTTTGCGATATTTATAAATTATTTTGTAATATATATGAAAATGATAGTCAAATGTATCTGCTTTTGGGACTATTTTGAGGATACATTCAAAACTTTAAGTGGGCTTTGATAGAAGTCATTTGCGTTTGCTCAAGATCATAACACGTTGTTTGCAACAAGTAACTCTGATCCCAGTCATGACTTATACGTTATATGTTGCACCGATTGACAGTGGGCACGACCCACCAAGTCACAATTTTGGGCTTAGCCCTTTGTAATGGGCTTGTTCTTCCTTCTGTTCTTTGTGCTTTGAAAATAAATTGTAGCAGTTGATGTTGCTCCATAAAAATCCATTGACTCATTATGAATTCATTCCTGATGGGCCTAGACATTTCTTCGAGAACTGCACCAAAGCACTGCGATGGGCTCATCTTTAAATCTTTAAGGCTTTGGGGTATTGCACTCGAGTCGATTCCTAAATTCAACTGAGTGGCAGGCCCAAATATATGACTGTGTGGACTGGTCCGACTGGATGCGGTGAGACCCATGCTTTGTTGTGGGCCGTTTTTTTTTTAATAAGCTTGTGTTGTGGGATGTTCTCTATTGACTCCATCTATATTTGAAGGTCTGTTTGATATGTTTTCTGTGTATTTTATTTTCTATTTTTAGAAAATATTTTCTGCTTTCAAATGATTTTTTAGTTTTTCGTATTTTCTAAAATTAGAATCAAACGCATTTCCTGAATTTTTTTCTTCTGTTTTTCAAAAATTAAAACAAAAAAAAAATATGGAAAACAAGTATACCAAACAAAACCTCAGCACTCGTCTATTATTACATCTTTTCATATTTTTCATTTACTAAAATTGGTTCCTGATTTGTGGATTTGACTTGATTTCCCCATTCATGATAATTTTTTTATTCACGCTCATAATTGACGGGAAGAAGTGATATATATAGAACATGCCACAAAATCTAAAGAGGTTCTCATCAATTAGTCTGCTCTGTTCTTCCACAATGGTTATGATATGGTGTTAAAAATGTACCAAATACCATGGCCCAAATATAGTATATATACAATTGCTCATAGTTGTAGTTCATCAATACATATACATACATATATATACATATACATACATATATATACATATACATACATATATATACATATACATATATATATATATATATAGCAAACTACAATTTTCTTTTATCGGGAATTATCCACTAAATTGAAATTGAACAGCAAAAACTGAACATTTAAACAAACATGACCAAAAGCAGAAGCCAAGCAGTCACGCTCTCAAAACATGAACGGCGTCGGTGAGAATGCCGGAATTATCATCGGCAGAGTATTCCTACGATAAAAACAAAGAAACAGATCTCGGTCATCGGTCATAACACATCAGGTAATTTAGTGAATCTAAACTTCTAAAAAAGATAGTCTTTGTCAGACAGATTTGGTCGATCTCTTACCTGCAATACTCATTATTGCTGCCAAATTTGCGTTGCTTGACCGTGGATCTGCTACTCGAAGATTTCTTCTCACGCTGTCCAAGCTTGATATCGGAATCCGCAACGACACCGTCTTCAGCGATCATAGAGAGCTTGGGCCGCCATTGTGTGGTCTCGGATTCCGACTGGTGGCTCTTCGCGTCGCCAACATCCTCGGTGCGGCTCAGCAGCGGCGCTTGAGTGGCGATGGCAGTGGTTCTCTTAGCCGTAGGACGGCAGCAGGAGCTAAAAACAGGGCAGAACTTCATCGATCGGAAACGCTGAGATCGGGAAGATGTGAGAAGAAGTGGAACGTTTTATAGTAGGAGAAGAAATTCACGTTAAAAGTGGTTAGTTGATCTTTTGGATTTATAGATAAGGCCGTGAATAATGTGACGTTGCCGACGTGGATGGGATGGGGGTGGGATCGGATCGGATCAGATAGTTTCCATAAAATTGAAGGGGTTCCCCAATTTATACTGCCTGGCAGTTACTGGGTTTGGGTTATTTAAGTCTTTTCAGTTACGCGAAGTTCCATAAACTGAAACTGTGTGCGTGTTTCTTATCCACTTTCTTTTTATTATTGTTATTATCAATGGACATAATATAATGAATTTATTACTGGTATTATATACTATTATTAGTTTATTCTAATTTATAGGAATTCTCCTTTATAAACAAAAAATGTGAACCAATTTTATGAATTTCAAATCCAGTTATTGTAATAAAACAAAACAAAAGTGGGGATCATAAATTTTCTATGGGACCAATCACATATATGGTTGAAAATAGGTGCATAAAGTTGATTCACATAGAATAATTTATATAGTTTATTACTATTATCATCAAACTAAGTAGGTATATATTTGGTGTGTATTTATTTTAATTTACAAAATAAAGTGCATTGAACCAAAAATGTAGGTACAATTAACTTGAGGTCGGATCATTCAACTAATAAGAGGTTGATACGTGTCATCACATAGACTGAGGAACAGGAGATTGGGTGGATGAGCATATCGGGACAAACCATATATCATCTTGGCTTGTAGTCATTGGTATGACCTAACAAACATAACCACGGAAAATTCATGTGACCAAAATACCTCAGGGTGTCGAGAAGCACCCATCAACGAACATGAAGGAGATCTAAAAAATATATATAGGGGATTCACCCCCAAAAATCGATAGCAATATGGACAACCAATAATATTTCAAAATTCATATAAATTAGGACCTCCACTCAAGTAAATCTCTCAAATATTCTCATTATCCACCACTATCAGAGAGCTCCAAACATCGAATAATATAAATATTTTTATTGTCTATCGACCTAATTTGAATATCGGAATGTCTTCCTGAGATATATCTCGCGGACCCCAAAGCTCTCGCTTTCTGCCTTTGCAGACACAACAAAAAACAGTGATCTCTAATTTGATTAACTGGGACGTCTGCAGTACCGATGACCTGGTTGAGGAATAGCCGAATAGGTCCAATTTTGTACGGCATTACACTTTTATATCTGAGGCAAATTATTTTAAATCAACTTTAATTTTGAAGCAAAGCAAATATTGAGTCGCTGGAAAGAAGGTGGAGTTGATTCCTAAAACAGGCAAAAGTGCATCATCATTGACCAAGTATTATTTCCAAAATAGGGCATTAGCCAGTGACACTTCCAAGCTAGTTTGTGTTTGGGATCACTTTGTGTTGTGAGACAAGGTGGGAGCTTTGGAAAGCGAACGATTATAGGTGGTGTATTATTCAAGGTGACAATGTCTAGTGGCTAACATCTTGGTCTTGATAATAAAGACTTTACAGCGAATAAGTTGGCAACCGATTCAATAGGAACTAGGAACGCATGCTTTCTTTTATCCAGTAATAGTATTTAAAGATTAACATTATCTTATGCTGTCGGATAGGCAGTAGATTAATTAAGTGGGACACTATTAGATATGGATATCAGGGTAGGGGACCCTAATTAGGTTGAAATTTAACTTAATTAGTCATTCATCCCATCCAAATGACTCTATTTTGGGAGGAAGAATTTTGACAAAAATTCAATGAAATTTTCCTCTCAAAATCCTCTCACACTGCTCCCCTATTTTTTTTTTCATAAACTATTTAAATAAGAGAATTGGAAGGAAATTCTATTTCTCTTATCTTCCATTCCCTCAAATTGCTCAATCCAAACACACTCTAAACAATGGTGTTAAGTAGCCCATATAGTGATAGCCCATGAGAGCTCAAGTCTATTAAATGAAATTTTAAAAAGTTTTAACCCTCAAAATACATGTTAAATTTTAAAAAATTACATATTCAGAATCAACGCATAAAACTATTTATAACAAGATCTATTGTTGATGAGTTTTATCAGGTAAATCTTAATTCCATTGTTTTTTTCAATGGAATTTCTTAATTCCATTGTTTTTTTCAATGAAATTTCAAAAACAAATGAATTCAGAACTAAAATAATGAATTCTAAATTGTGTTTTAAAAAACAATAGATTCTATATTAAAATAATAAATTTGGACAATGAATTATGAGATAAAAGTATGAGATATTTCATTGATTAAATCAATGGAATAAATTTATTGGGTTCCCATGGGCTACATGTATTTTCGCCCTCTAAATGTCAAACTGTTTCCTTTATCCTTGGGCCCACTTTTTAATTAGCTTTAATGAGACACGATGTTTCGAGGCCCAGCCCAATATAGTTGAGACTTGCAAGTCCAGCCCAGTGAACTGCATATTTGAAGGCCTGATCCAGTAAGATCTGGTCTGGACTACGGGTGCTGCAGTAAAAGTCTTAAGGACGCAACATTTTCAAGGCCCAGTCCCCACACCGGTAAGCCCGATCCAGTATTTGCTGGACTGGGCATATGCAGCTGCTTCTTTTAATAATCGGTAAGGATTTTGAGTTGACCGGTCAAACTTTCAACAGATACGTCTAACAATTAACATCATCTTCATTAATTAAAAGTTTAAAACGTTTTACCCTGAACAATAATAATGTTAGCTACATAAAATTGCTAGCCTTAACAACCTTTGCAAAGGTCGCTCTCTTAGGTTTGGAAAGTCTAATACATGCAGTTAAGACTAGTTATGTTGATTCATTAATTGAAACCAAGTTTTGGGTGAAAATAACTATGTGTGTTACTGATGGAAAACTCAGTCCATCAGCATGATATATTGTAGGTCATGGGTCATCTCAACCCAAAAACCACTTTAAAACGCGTCATGCTAGTTAAGGAAGGGTTTGTCCAAGCGAAGTGGGATGAAGAGTCTGTCACATGAATGCACATCAATTCCTTCCCTCTTCACAAGCACGTGTCACGCTTGACCCCACTATCACCACGTGGAATTCACATCAATTCCCTCACTCCTCACAAGCACGCATCACATGTGACCGCACTACCATCACGTGGGCTTATGCCTGCTCCGATACCAAATGATGGAAATCCCAACCCACCAACATGATATTGTAGGCCCTGGGTCATCTTAGCCTAAGGACCACTTTAAAACGCATCATACTAGTTAAGGAAAGGCTTACCCATATAAAGCACTTCACAATGCCTCACCTAAGCGATGTGGGACGAAGGGTCTATCACATGAATTCACATCAGTTACACATATTTACACTTAGGGGTGGATCCAGTATAAACACCTCAAATTTTGAAAAAAAAATTACTAAATATACTCAAAATTCTAAATAAGCCTATATATTTTAATACAAACTAACCCTGATTGGTCCAACTCTCCACAAGTTCACATAAATTACATCTTCTTTCTTTCTCATAAACCTCGTACGAGACATCAGACTTGAAACAATCATGAAAATTATTTTTCAAAAGATGAAATTCGACGAGATCGATTGTTAAGACTTTATTTTGTAGGCGTGGTCTATACATCCCCATAAACCTTTTGGCCCTCTCCGATAGACCAAGCCCTCCCTCAAAACATTTTATGGATTCGCCACTGTGTACACTGACCTAATTAGCCCTTGTACTGTGTCATGTTCCATCCGTTGTCATTGTCCAGTTAAATCACCCTTAAAGACAAATATTCCAATTAAAGTAAGTTCTAGCTAGTTATGATTTATGAAGGCAGGCATGTCACGTTTGAGTGACTGGTTACTAGCAAACAAAAAAGAGTTCAATGATTTTGGTGTTTTTAATTTCTTCACCAAAGTTCCCGTCCGTTTGGAGTATATAGCATACTCGATGAAGACATTTTCATCTTCTTTTGATTGGTTGAACGCATATCGACCAATCCTTTACTTTGTTAGCTATCTAGCTAAACCCATTCAGTTTTAATATATTGCATAATATTGTACTATAGCCTTATCACTAAAAACACGATAGTGAAGAAGAGAACCACTGACTTTATAGTTTATATTTATGTTTGCAGGGACTCTCTCTCTCCCTCCCTCTCTCTCTCTCTATATATATATGTGTGTGTGTGTGTTAGTATTAATTATGGAGACAAGCAATATCATGAACATAGGAAAAACCGAAAAAGTTTTCCTTGCCTTAAAAGGATAATGTACCTTCCGTTTTATTTTGGATTGTATCGGTAAAGAGAGATTCACACATCTTCTTCTTCTTCTGTAAAAGTAAAATACAGCTTTGTAGAAACAAATACGTACTTATTAACATCAATAGTGTTTCAAATCGGAATGACAACACATTGATCAGTTTTCATTTGTATTTTGTGTTTGGTGTAAAAGCAAAGCATCTATTGCTTTAAAGTTATAAATGCGAGGAAGAAAGGGTTAGGTTTTTTGCCATATTTATATGCATATAAGCGAAACTTAACCCGGGTAAATATAAGTAATAATGTAATATCAAACTTAGCAAATCTGTTAGAAAATCCAATCTAAACACTACAATTCAATATTGTCGGTTTTGGGGCCAAAAGTCCATACGGCTTTGTTCTTCTTTGATTGTTGCCATTGGTTCCCAGACTCATAGAACACATTAGTTGTGTGAGAGGAAATAAACATTTGCTTATATGTCACTCGATTGAGCCGTGAAACCCCTTAGGAAATATGTTTATTTTATGACATCTTAAAAAAAAGGTCACCCAATGGTGTTTGGTAATCTCAATTGAGGTTGGTTATATATATCCTACCCTAAATTAGAGAGGCTTAGACCTAGGAAACGGTGAAGATCTGCTTCGGCGTCGAGCGCCGACCAAGAATTATGCTAATCCGATGTAATATAAAATCTTAACAAAATCAACTCTGATCGATCAAGTTCGGTCAAGTTTTGTTTTTAGGTCTTTGGATACACGAAAACCTTGAACTTTATACAGTATGTAATAAAATCTTGCTCATCATCCTATCAAAACTTGACAGGTATAGTTTCGAAATCCATGCTTATAGTGAATTTTATTTATTTCATTACCAAATCACTTACGCTGTAACTTCTTCAATTAACTATATATATATATATATATATCTAATTAATTGACTATATTTTTCTAGTTACTCGTAGTTGATCACTAGTGAGATGCGAATATCCCAAGTCGAATAAAGAGACGAACATAGTCATTAAGAAGTTGGCATTAATTTTAATGAAATAACATAAATTCCCTCCTTGTCGGATCGAAGAGGTCTAATTTGTCTTTAGCCGTGGCCTTATTACGTGTCACAAGCAACCATTTTCATATGTTTATGTATCTTTGTATATGGAAAGATGGGGAATGAACGGTAACCATCCATCAATCACTAAACTCGATGAACAAAACAACGATTTATCTAATTTAATATATTCTTGAATTGTCTTAAGTAGCATTCTATGAGAACAAATTCGACAAAAGAGTGGCCGGCTATGGCACCTTCTTAACCTACTCTTTACACTAAGTCACCATAATTACTTGTTTTTCAGATAATGATTATGACGAGTAATTCTCAATCAACCAAAATAGCTTACATATATACTCCATATATATAATACGTCCAATCTAGGGAGTGATGGATTCTCTCTCTCTCTCTCTCTCTCTATATATATATATATATATATATATGTATGCATAGTTTCATAAAAATTATTCTGATCCTCGTGTGGTTTCCTCAAACTATATAGGAAAAACAGAAAAGAAAGCGAAACCCTAAAAACGACTAATTAAGGCACAGTACTTGATTGCTTGTTAAACCAGGCGTTTTTGTCATTTCAAATTTTCAATGCACTCATACAATAATAATACCTTTCTCTCTCCTCTCTTGCCCCCCTCTCTCTATATATATGGTTGGAGTAGCAGATAAACTACCTCTCATCTCTCTCTCTCTCTCTAAAAAGATCCACACAATGAAGTCAATATTCATACACCATAGACCTCTTATTTCTTTAACCTAGGAACTCAAAAATCCCCAAGACCAGATAAACCTACCTCCATACCCTCTTCAATCTCATCCTACCAATAATTATCCGACTCGTGCATTCCATGCAAGTTAAACCACCAAATTAAACACTAATATTTTCTCTCTCTTTAACCATGGAAGCTGATCTTCTGCAAAACCCTACTAGTACTTCTCTCTTAAACACAGCAACAACAACAACCACTCAGAGTACTTCTCTCTTAAGAGGTTGTCTTGGAAGTCTCGATGGAGCATGTATAGAGAAGCTTCTACTTCACTGTGCAAGTGCCTTGGAAAGCAATGATGTCACGTTGGCTCAACAAGTGATGTGGGTTCTCAACAATATTGCTTCTTTAGTTGGTGACCCTAATCAAAGACTCACTGCTTGGTTCTTGAGGGCTCTTATTTCTAGGGCTTCTAAGGTTTGTCCAACTCCCACATCGATTAATGACAATAATTTTGATGGTAGCAGCACCATTATTCAAAGGAGGCTGATGACTGTTACTGAACTCGCCGGGTACGTGGATCTAATCCCTTGGCATCGATTCGGATTTTGTGCTTCGAATAGTCTGATTTTCAAGGCTATTCAAGGGTTCAATAAAGTTCATATATTAGATTTTAGTATAACTCATTGTATGCAATGGCCTACTCTAATTGATGCACTTGCTAAAAGGCCTAAAGGTCCTCCTTCTTTGAGAATTTCTGTGTCTTCAATTAGGCCACCAGTCCCTCCTTTGGTTAATGTGTCTATTGAAGAAGTTGGTCTCCGGTTAGCGAATTTCGCTAGGTTTAGAGACGTTCCATTTGAATTCAATGTGATTGAAAGCAAGGACTTCATGACTAGCTTTGATTTTGAATCATTGATGAATATTACATATCAAGAGGATGAGGCTTTGGTGATTAATTGTCAAAATTGGATACGATATTTGTCCGACGAGGATTATCGGAATAATATTGGTACTAACGATGTTCCATTACGCGATGCTTTCCTTGACATAATCAAAGGACTAGACCCTTGTCTTGTAATTGTGGTTGATGAAGATTCTGATTTGAATGGACCAAGTCTTGCATCAAGAATTACATCTTGTTTTAATTATCTTTGGATACCATTTGATGCACTTGAGACCTTCTTGCCTAAAGAGAGTCGACAAAGGATTGAATTCGAGTCCGATATTGGTCACAAAATTGAGAACATCATAAGCTATGAAGGAGGTCAAAGAATAGAGAGATTAGAGTCAGGGATTAAGCTATCACAGAGGATTAGGAGCAACGGTTTTTCAAGTGTTCCATTTTGTGAAGAGACGGTTAAGGAAGTTAAGGGGTTATTAGATGAACATGCAAGTGGGTGGGGAATGAAGAGAGAAGAAGATATGTTGGTGCTCACATGGAAGGGTCACAACTCAGTTTTTGCAACAGCTTGGGTCCCAAGTCCATGTGGTTCGTTTGTGGATTAAGTGGGTTTGGTTAGTGGATGGGTTTGGTAGGTTGGTGTGGTCCGGGTGAAAGAGAAGAGACATAGTGGAGTTGCTTTTTCTAAGGCTGCAAAAAAATGCGGACAAGACAGGAAGAAAAACGGCAACTTCTTTGGACTGACGTTAAATTGCACATTTTATTAATTTAGGGGCAAAGAGAGGAATGTACATATTTTATGCAGTGTATGAGACAAAATCTTGTATCACTTTGTTTTTCCCATCTACTTTGTCAATTCCCTGTATATAATAATTGCATGGTTTCAAACAATTTGTTTTGCATAATAATTTATATATATAGGGTAAATTTTAGGTACTGGAAACCCTAGAAACAGTATATTTAAGGCACTTATATCTTAATATATATATATATATATTATGTATATATGGATACACATTAATTTGTAATATATAAAATCACACAGAATATCAATTGTTTTCCTCAGAGTCGAGTATTGAAGTTACAAGACATGTTGGAACTCAATATCGTCTAAAGACAACGAACTTGAAAGGATCAAATATGAGGGAACAATTAATCATGCATGGCAAGTCTGAAAGGGTGGTCTTTTAGTAGGGTAAATGATTGCACTTCTTTTGTGAGATGCATTCCCAATTTATTTATTTTTTTCCGGTTTGTGTTAGATTTAAAACTCCAAATTCTATTTGAGAGTTTCATGTCTTGGTGGTTTTATAGCCGTATTGTAATTTTACTTTTAGCAATAAAACTTCATGCCTTTCATATCAAAAACAAAAAAAACATGCATGGCAGTAATTACACGTTAGCCTTCACATTTTCATGAAGAGTCACCTTCATGCCAATGACATATACAGCTAATAAGATGAGGGAATACCGTATGTGGAATGCGATACTTCACTTCTCATGATTTAATAGAGTGATTCTCGAGCGACCAAAATTTTTGGACTTTATTGAGCCAGTTGCTTCTCAACAATGTGCTACAGTACTCCCTAACAACGGGATTTATTGTTTTTCCCATTTAAAAATGTAATTAAACTGAAACGTTTTTAATGCCGAATATTTGAATATTTATGCAGATTTTCCAACCCAAAAACTCCAATTGTAGCCGTATTTGTGCACTTGATGATCTATCTCCCATATGTGTTATATATCAATCAGAAAAGCCAATATTTAGCTTCGTAGTATTGCTACGTATACCGTGCTTACAAGTCACAAAGTTCCATGAAAGATCCAGGTTTGTTTGGCAAGTAATCGAAGACACTTTCTTTCTACGAGTTATGATTATTGTCATTTCTTGCGAAAATGTATGGCAAATCACGACCTGGGTTTGACTCCTGGTGGGACCAACTGTTGACCACTTTTACTTACAAATCTATCTCGACTCTTCTCTAACTTAATCCAATCTTCATAGCACCATTAGAGGCTTTCCCTTTTATATTATCCCGAACCCGAACAGTCACCAAACTGGGCTTGAGACGCCTCCAAATTTGGATTCCTTTACCCCAAACTATACTGGGCTTGAACTCAAACTATTACCAAAGTTGAAAATACTGCCTTCTGCCTTAATGGGCTTGGACTGCTCCAGATTTGGATACCTTCACCACAGCTGGGAAATTTGTGAGAGGCCACTAGGCCCACTACATAAAAACAATCTAGCACCATGATCCCACAACTATACCTATTACATAAGATAATCAGTTAAATAACTGATATCAAGAGAAGAATCGCTTTAGGAAACTCAAATTTTAAATTCAAAATAAAATTAAAAAAAGATTAAAATTGTTCTAACTTGCTTTTGTATAAAGTTGGTCATGTTTGTTCTCTTTTGTTTTACTAAATAAGAGGGGAAAACATTATAAAACGAAAAGAAAATGCTTCAGGGTTTAAATATATTGATAATCGAGAGGGAATCAATGGCAAATTTTAAAATGGTAAAATTACAAAGAACTTAAATTAAACTATATCTCATTCTCAATCCAGCTCAATTTTTATGCTACCCGATGGGCCTCTTGATGGGCCGCAGACATACTGTCCCCCCCCACCCCCCTTCTTTTTCTAGCCCGAGAAACGAGGTCGTTTCGCTGACCCTTTTGGCTGTAAACGACTAAAGAGAGATGATTGGCTGATGATTTCTGAGGGGACGGTTTCTACTTTGATTTTAGCTCACCATTCGTGATCACCAAGTCTAAAAGAGAGGGATAAAATGTGCAACTCTGAAACCTAAATGGGCCGACAATTGACTAAAATATCGAAAATACCACTAAAAACTGAAATCCTTTTTGACCATCTCAAGGCCCAAGCTCTATAATCATCAGTTCACCACTCACTTCTTAAAAGTTTTTTATGTAATAAATGCGTGAACAGAGGAAACACTTGTTTTGTGGGGTGCCTCTCCCTCAAGTTATCCATAGTGGGCCCCATTTTGGGACCAAAGGAAACATGGACCCCCATCTTTACTATGCCAATAGAGAGTTCTAAAAGAGGGGGGCAACTGCGTCATTACTCACGTGAATGGTATGAAGAAAAAGAAACGGCTTTATTTCGATAAATAGGGAAAATACGTATATTATTATTAGCAACAACTGGGTGCGGGTGGTTGCACGGTTACAGAGACCAAAAATGGAATAAGAAGGCCGGCCAATCAAAGCCAGCCAATACATAAAGCTTTTCCTCTAAGCGGGCAATAAATAAATATCCATAAAAATTTATATATTTTTTTGTGCCTTTTTTTGATAAAAAAAGTAAAGCCAAAGCAAAATATTTAATCTAACAGAAATATTTTTTTTCCCCTCGAATGTCTGGGAGAGGTTTTTTTTTTTGGTAAGAAGAGCGAGTTTGTTTTTACCGGGTTGTCTTTAGCTCTCTCTTGTTCACGAGCTCTATATGTAGTTGTGTATATCTTGAATGTCTTTATACATATTGTTCCTTTATCGCTATTTTTCTTGTAGTGTTCTCCATCTATGCTCTCTCTCTGTCTACCATTTGAGAACCCCTACATTTCTTCTGTACCGATTGACCATATCAATCGTTTGCAGAACCAAAACTGTCACTCAGTAAGCCACCCTCCATGTGTTTGTCTCATTGTTCCTTAGAGAATATGATCATGTGTGCTGCTCTCCACTTTCCGTTTGGCTGCCTCCTCCTTCTCTGTCTCTGTTAGGTTGTTAAAAGTTCTTATTTTTCTTCATCTTCTTTTTCCTTTTATTATTGATTTCAAGTTTCAAGAAGAAAAACCCTCTTGATTTGAGGTGGGTTCTTGATTTTCTCAACTGGGTCATGGCAGTTTGCTGTGATCTTCAAGTGGATGTCAATGGGGAAGAGACTTTCATGGTAGACAAGGTAATTTGTGCTCTAATTTTTTTGTACAGCAACTGTGTTTAGTATACAAAATCGGTTCTTCTCGTTGGATTTAAAAATGGTTTGGAGAGTTTTCTGATCTGGTTCTTATTGTTCTCCTCTGGTTTATTAATGTTAATGCATATGCTCCATGAAGTAATTCTTTGTCTGTGTGTATAAATACAAAATCGTGTAGCTTCCTTATTCTCCCGTAATTTCCCTTCGTTTTCCAGCTGGCCACAAATTTACACCAAGAATGTAATGATGTGGGGCATAATTTTTCATATTTTGGTTCTGTTTCGGCTCCACCATACACCAACTGAACCATCTTCTGCAGGCCTTTCTATTTTGTTCTTTTTCGCTCATTTATTGCTGTTGTTATGGGGCTTTAAAGTTGGCAGACCTTCTCTTGTTTTTTCTTCACTCCTTTTGAGAAGGACTATGGGGTTGTTTTCATGTCCTTCATTGCAGTTTTTCATCCTTCTTTAATGTAGGTGATTAGCAGACATCTTTTCGTGATTGGCCGTGCAGAATTTATTGTCTAATAACGACCCTATACCATTCTTTTGCAGGTTTAGCTGTAGATTCTCCTTTTAATCTTACTTTTCTCTTCTTTTTTTGTGTTGCTAAAGTCAGTGATTCATTCTTTCATTAGCTGCCTTTATTAGGCACTTAAATGCTCTATTCTATTGTAAAAGTAATTGGAGGTCCCCTTCAAATTCCCTTATTTGCTGACTTGCTAAGTTATCTTGAATTTGTTTTCCCTAAAACTTGATATTCTGATAATATGATCCCAATTTTATCACCTTCTTTTCCAGTTTTTGGGTAATTTTATCCTAGATTTGAGTTCCAATTATCCTATTTGGAAGAATTACAATTCTCATTGATTTTGGGCTTTCTCTTCCAGAATTGTGGTCATTTATGTAATATATAATCATATATGCTCCTATACTTGATGCTAACTCGTTAATGTCATTGATATCTGCAGAAAATTATTTCTTCATATTCAGGCAGATTAAGAAAATTGTTTGGTAACTCAGCTGGAACTGCGAAAAATCTGAAAGTGATATTTCATGACTTTCCAGGAGGGGCAGAGAGTTTTGAGCTTATGTCAAGGTTTTGCTATAACAATGGAAGGGTTAACATAAATCCTTCTAATATCTATCTCCTTTATTGTGCTGCACAATTCATGGAAATGGACTTTTCTGTATCTGGAAAGCATAATTTGTTGGAACAAACCCAGAAGACACTTAAAGAGATTGGTTATTGGACATGGCCTGAGCTTTTAGTTGCTTTGAAGCACTGTCAAGAGTTACCAATGGTGGAAAATACTTCATGTGTCATAGAGAAATGTATTGATTCCCTTGTAGGAAAGATGGTTTTCGCTAGTGAATTAAGCCCGTGTTCGTCTATTTCATCCCCAGAGAGTTCAAGTTTTCGAGTTTCTTGTGACACCAGAAGCACTGAAAGTTTCAAGAATTGCTTCTCCAGAGCAACATGGTGGTTTCAGGATCTTCTAGTGTTGAGTCCAAGTCTAGTTGAAATGGTCATAAAAGCAATGATTAGGCGTAAATTCGATCATATTATCATCAGTAAGTTCATCTTTTACTACCAAAAGGCAAAAGTTTTCACAGCCAAATCCGATAAGTGCAAGGCTATTGAGACGGTCATCGATGTGCTTTACACACTTAATTGGAACTCCATTTCGTGTAAGAGTTTATTTGGGATTCTTCAAGTGGCCTTAAGTTTGAGAATAAGCAAATGCTGCAGGAGGAAGTTGGAGAGTATGATAGGTTTTCAGTTGGATCAAGCAACATTAGATAATCTGCTTGTTCCATCTCTGCACGGAATGAGCTACTTGTATGATGTAAATCTTATTCTAAGAATCTTTAAGGCATTTCTGCATGGAGGAAACAGTGAAGTTTCTTTTGAGAAACTGAGAAAAGTTTCTAGCTTGATGGATTTGTACATGGCAGAAGTAGCCCCCGATCCCCGTTTGAAAGCTTCCAAGTTCTTGGCTTTAGCCTTGGCCCTTCCGGATTCAGCTAGAGAATCTCATGACGAAATCTACCATGCCATAGACATATATCTGGAGGTAACAATGTAACATATTGCTCTTTACAACTTTTAAATCTCATAGCATTTTGGAACAAATTGATTGTTTGTCGTGTAATTGAGTATTTGGTTTCAACAGGTACATGCAGGATTATTAGAAGAGGAAAAGAAGAAAATATGTTTTGCATTGAATCATGACAAGCTCTCCTCTGAGGCTCGTGTACATCTTTCTCAGAATTCAAGATTTCCATCGAAAACTGCGGTCCAAGCTCTCAAATCTCAACAGCTGAATCTTAAGAGCTTAATCCAGAGCTCCAATAATTCTGAATCATACACTGACTCGCCTATTGAATTCAAGGAAATCGAAAACAAGGGAAATAAAGATGTAGCCAGTGGACAGTTTGTGGTCTATTCTCGGAAGCTTGATTATCCAATTGACGATAAAGAGCAACTCAGAGCACATATTCAAGGAATGCAATCGAGGGTGATGGAATTGGAGAAGGTTTGCAGGAAAATGCAAACCCAGATGTCAAAAATTGCGAAATCAAGAACTCCAAACCACACTACTTCTAGATCATTACCCAGGCTATGTTCATGACTTAATGTTGCTCAATATTGTTGCTTATTCAACATATCTGTACATGTGTATAGCAAAATGAAAGATTTTTCTTAGCTGTGTCCCTTTCTTTTCTGCAAAACCAAACAGGATTATATCTTGGTTGTACAGCTACAAAAAAGAAAGAAAGAATGATCTTTAGATTGATCTTTAACGTCAAGTCACTGTTTATTCTCTGTATCTGTCGTTTGTTAGATTGATCTTTAACGTCAAGTCCCTTTCTTGTCACTTTCAAATAGGGACAGAATGTAATGGAAACTTTGTGAGAGACTCAGGAAAGTAAGCAAGTATTATAAGTTAAGACAATTACATTGTTTGCTTATATCTATGACAATAATTAGTGCTATTACCTTTGTCTATTTTGCCTTCACATTTCACAGGCTTCTTGGCGTAACTGCAATGGCATTGACTACTCCCTCGCCCTACTTATCAACATCTTATTATTATTTTCTGATGTGTTTTCTTCATTAATCAGTCAACAGATTAAAACAAATGCCATTAGCATTTAGCAGTTGACTTGTGCTGGCCGTAACTGCTACTCTAAAATAGATCGCGACTCTCACTCTGTCAGTGATCGATGAGAATCTCCAAATAACAATAATATAATGCACGTTAATTATAGGATGTTTAGTCTCTATTGGGAATTGCACATTTGTTTCTAAAGACAATAAGATGCGATGAACAAAAAGATCCATAGTGCATGTTATTTTCTGAAACATTAATGAAGAGACAGAAAACCCAGAAGCATTTCCCTTAGACGCCACTCTTTCTTCAAGTTCCGAGGTCTCTACGTATACTAGGGATTCTCTGATTCATCAAGTTTAGTGCTGGCACACTGATTTTTTCATGTTTTTCTGGTCTAGTTGGATTAATTACCACGTTACTGAGAATGCTTTTAGCAGAAGCAACAGTGTTTTGACCCGACAGCATGGTCTACGGAGGACCAATATTGGGCCGCGATGTGAGTCCAGTGAGACATAAAAGCCCAGAACGTAATGCCTTTTGGGCTTGGTTATCAGCTTTTGTGTTTTCTTTGGGTAGTAGTAGTACAGAAAAAGTCTTAGTTCCAACCTGCGCTAGAAGCCTAGAATCCCGTCTCCAATTTGGGCCCTAAACCAGATATATCAGTTGGACTGAGTTGGGCATTATTTGGATCTCCAATCCAGTCGAGCGTCCATAAATTGGCGTACCTCGATCATTCGGACAAGACAAGTGGATCATCAATTCATCAGAGCAACTTCAGTCGTGTAAATTTACTAGCCCAGTAAAAATTTATATTGGGTCCCACTTCTATTACATAAAAAGTCCAAACACGTCTCTCAATACAACCACACCAACAAAACACATCTCCCAATATAACCACACCAACAAAACACGTATTCCTATACATTTTCCTTCCCACCCAACATGGTGGCCAACAAATTCCCATGCCATTCATGTTGTCCCCACATATAGGCAATTTGTTTACCCTGAAAAAGTGTTTTTGTTTTTTTTTTGTTGAATACGGCAAAGGAAAGTTATGGGCAGGATTCACAAGGCCAGTGTTTAATGAAGAATGTGCTGCCACAATGAAAGAGAACAGCGCAACACAAAAAGAGAAGTTAAAAGCCGTTTACTACCGAGTGAATCACTGAAAGAAAAGTCGAAGGGGACTGAAACTCAAATTAGCATCGCCGACTTGGTATTTCTTTTCTTTCAAAAACAAATGTAAGACCACCTGCCCAGCTCTGCAAAATACTACTACTAGAGTTTGAAGCACGAAAACTTGCTGCACTGCAAAACCAAACGATATACGCTCATGGCCCAAAAAGTTAGGGGAGGATAAAACCGGGTAATTTTAAAGTAATCTATTGTAAAAAATAAGCATTAAATCCAAGCATCAGTCCTATACTTGGAAACAATAACCTCAATAGGAACAAAATAGTGCTCCACTTGCAAGAGTCAAAAATAACATGGTATGCAAAAATAAATAATCAAAATAGCAAAACAATTTAAGCCTTGTCTGATTTTGAAGCAGCAGCCGCAGCTTGTCCCCGAAGACGACCTGTTCTTCTGGCAGCAATGAGACCCACCTTTTGACCTGGCGGAGCATGACGGCAAACAGTAGAGGCATGCCCAATATGCTGGTGGTTACCACCACCATGGGGATGCTCAACGGGATTCATGGCGACACCACGAACCTTAGGCCAGCAGTTCCTCTTCACACGGTATTTGTGATAAGCATTACCTGCCTTCAGCAACGGCTTCTCAGTCCTGCCACCACCTGCAACCTGACCAATCATGGCTCTGCACCCACTTGGCACAATCTTCTTTGCTCCAGAAGGAAGCTTGACTCTGCGAAGTACATTAATAAGGAAGATGGGATGATCAGAAATAAGTGGAAAAAGAAGTTCAGAGTTTAACAGCAAGAGCATTGGAGAAATGCTGGAACCAAAAACAACAAACCCACAGCCAACTAAATAATACAGGCATAAACTGAATAATGCTGTCAAGAATACATGGGCTTAAACATGCATGTTGTCAAAGGGGTAGTTATTATTACTATTAGGACAGCTATAATCAGCAAGGAAAATAACCTTTACCCAACAAGTGATAAAGCAAAGCCAATAGAGGTGAAAGGAAAAAGTACATATTTATAATTATCATGTGTGATAAACATAACTAAAGCAAAATGGCTAAGTTGGAAGATGTTTCAAAAGCAAGCCAGCGACATGCATTCATATATGAAATTATTGCCTTGTGGTCCAGAAGGTCACTTCATATCACAATCAGGATGGACTGATTACACTTCTACGCAAGAGAAAAAAGATAATAAACCATCACTTAATCACATGCCTTCAGGCTTCAAGTACAACATTAATATAATTTATTTGTTACAATTTAGTGTCTTCAAGCCCATGAGACCCTAGCCCTCCATTTATTGAAATTTCAATCAACACAAGTTTTTCAGAGCTACCTAATCTTTGACCCACTCCCAATACGACCAAGACTTCCTGTGGTTTAATTCCATTCATCTCATAGAGTAAGACCTGGCATTTACCACTCATGTACTATTAAGTCGCTGACAAATCATATTATAACATCAGTTACATTGTAACATAAGATTGAAGGGCATTCAGAAGTTATATCCTCAAAAAAATTAGAACAGTGGGCAAAAAGGGGATGCATCGAATATAAATCCTCTTGCAAACACATTTAAGTGCCGCACTTAATCCCGGAAAACAAAAGGAACACAAATTAACACATTGAGGTTCATTAATAAATCCAAAAACAAGGAATTGTTTGGTCTCCCCAGTGGCACCAAACTACTAATTGTTCCCAAAGACTACAATCCAACTACTTTAAATAAACATTTTTAGCAACAAAAAAAACTAATACAAAGCACCTGATAATTAAAACAAGACTGGCATATTGTTTTCTTTGGCAACATAAAATCTTAGAAAGCTTAACAAGTGCAAATACCCGTCTCCTTCGACAACATATACAGTAAAACAAATAAAAGAGAAAAAATCAGTCACACAGTCAAAGCTTTGCTATTAAAGACACAATTATGATTCAACAATGATTACCTGGTAGTTCCATTATCAGGGTTGTGACTGATAACAATAGCATAGTCACCAGAAGCCCTAGCCAAAACGCCACGGTCACCAACATGGTGCTCAACATTACAGACGACGGCACCCTCAGGAATAGCTCTGAGAGGTAGAACATTTCCAACCATCAAGTTAGCCTTCTTGCCACAGTAGATGAATTGGCCAGTGTACATACCCTCAGCGGCGACGAAGAGCTCCTTCTGATGCTTGTAACGGAATGGGTGGCGAAACACAACACGAGCAAGAGGGGCACCGCGACCTGGATCGTGGATAATCTCAGTGACAACACCCCTCAGGTAACCGTTTCGCTCGCCGAAGTCGAGGGAACGGAAACGGGCGGGACCCTTGCGGTGGTGGGTGTGCGACTTGAATACAGAGCCGGCACCCTTTCTTTGGGCGCGAATAACGCGACCCATAACTGACAGAAGCTGAGAGTGTAGGGTTAGGGTTTTAGGGGGTGACGGCAAGGGGAGCAGCTGCAAAATGGAAGTGACGATGTAGGGTTTTGATGCCGGAGTATGACAAAGTTTGTCATTGTTTGGAGGGTGTTTATATAGTGTAATTACAGATTTGTCCTTTTAGAGGACTTTTTAAGAACCCGGTTAGGCTCGGAGTTTAAGTCCAGGTCCAGTAATGTGTACGATCATAGATTACTTTGACCGGCCCATAAGTTTTTAATTTGAAGCCCCGCCAGATGCCTTATAACGCGGCCTGGACCTCAAATTGGGCTTAGTCAGATCATCCACGATCCGGGTCGCAGTGAATCGCCTCTGTTGCTCGTTTTGTTTTTTGCCACCCATTCCGTAACACGCATCATCAGGAGTTCTTCGTGGCGGCTGATTTAGTGTGGCAAGAAGGCTAACTTGATGGTTGGAACTTGGAAGTCTTCTTCCTCTCAGAGCTATTCCTCAGGGTTCCGTCGTCTGTAATCTTGAGCACCATGTTGGTGATCGTGGCGTTTTGGCTAGGGCTTCTGGTGACACTGCTATTGTTATCAGTCACAACCCTGATAATGGAATACCAGGTAATCATTGTTGAATCATAATCATGTCTTTAATGGCAAAGCTTTGACTGTGTGGCTGATTTCTTCTCGGTTATTTGTTTTACTGTATATGTTTTTGAAGGAGACGGGTATTTGCACTTGTTCAGTTTTCTAAGATTTTATGTTGCCAAAGAAAACAATATGCCGGTCTTGTTTTAATGATCTGGAGCTATGTGT
The DNA here is from genome assembly GCF_013401445.1 of Tripterygium wilfordii. Classification (NCBI taxonomy): domain Eukaryota; kingdom Viridiplantae; phylum Streptophyta; class Magnoliopsida; order Celastrales; family Celastraceae; genus Tripterygium; species Tripterygium wilfordii. The sequence goes on along the minus strand of NC_052237.1, from coordinate 1,145,808 downwards.
TAGTTTTTTTCTTTAGCTAAAAATGTTTGTTTAAAGGAGTTGGATCGTAGTCTTTGGGAACAATTAGTAATTCACCAGGTAGACCACACATTTCTTGTTTAGGGATTACTAATGAAACTGAATGTGTTATGATCTAGCTTTTTACTGGGGTGTTCTTTTTGTTTTCCAGGCTGTAAGTGGCGCACTTCATTGTGCTTGCAAGAGATTTTAGATTCAATGCATCCCTTTTTCTGCCCATTGGTGTAGTCTTTTTTTGAGAATATAAGGTAGAACTTCTGAATTCCCTTCAATCTTATGTTACATTTTAACTCGATGTAGTGATGTTATAATATGATGACTTAAGAGAGGACATGAGTGGTAAATGTCAGGTCTTACTCTATGAGATGAATGGTATTAAACCAAAGGAAGTCTTGGCCCTTTTGGGAGAGGGTCAAAGATATGGTAGCCTTAAAAAGCTTGTGTTGATTGGAATTTCAATATATGGAGATGTAGCACCTCATGGGCTTGAAGTCACTAAATTGTAACAAAAAAGACATATTAATTTGTACTTGAAGGCATGAGATTAAGTGATAGTTTAATAACTTTTTTCTCTTGTGTAGAAGCGTAGAAGTGTAAGTAGTCCATCCTGATTGTGATTACCAAGTGACATTCTCGACCACAAGGGCACATTCTCAAAATTTATGAATGCATGAAGCTGGCTCATTTTTCACCTCTCACTTCTGTCAGATTGTTATGTGCTGCAGTAACATCATTTGAATATCCCGCTGTAAAGTTCGAATTTCTCAGGCGGTATTCGTCTTCAGCTCTTCATCTAAACTCATACTTTGACAATGACATACTCGGCCATACCTTCAATCCTGACTGGTTTTATGGATCTCTCATTGACAATTCAATCCAAAAGGTTCAGTTAAATCAAATTCATGCCCAATTATTGGTTTCTGGATTGTGCGAGAGTGGGTTTCTGGTAACAAAATTAGTCAATGCGTGCTCAAATATTGGGGACATCTGCTATGCACGCAAGATATTCGAAGAATTTTTTGAACCGGATGTGTTCTTGTGGAATGCAATTGTTAGGTGTTATTCTAGGCATGGTTTGTTTGCTGCTACTCTTGCTATGTATTCAAGGATGCAACGGGCCTGGGTAAGTCCGGATAGCTTTACTTTCCCCATTGTGCTCAAAGCTTGCAGTGCTTTGGCTGCACTTGAGATGGGCAAGCGGGTGCATGGGCAGGTATTCAGGCATGGTTTTGGATCCGACGTATTTGTCCAGAACGGGCTTGTGGCTTTTTATGCCAAATGCAGCCAAATCAGGCATGCTAGGATTGTGTTCAATGGGTTATGTGATAAGACCATCGTTTCCTGGACTGCTATCATTTCTGGGTATACCCAGAATGGTCATCCTATTGAGGCCTTAAGAATTTTTAGTCAAATGAGGAAAATGAATGTTAAACCTGATTGGATTGCTCTTGTGAGCATTCTCCGAGCTTACACTGACATAGAGGACTTGGAACAGGGGAAATCTGTGCATGGTTGTGTGATCAAAATGGGTCTTGACTTGGAACCTGATCTGTTGATTTCGCTCACTGCCATGTATGCAAAATGCGGTCAAGTGGCAGTAGCCCGATCCTTTTTTGATATGATGAAGGTACCAAACGTAATTTTGTGGAATGCCATGATTTCTGGTTATGCGAAGAATGGCTATGCTGAGGAAGCTGTTGATCTTTTTCATGATATGGTGTCTAAGAACATAAAAGCTGATGCTGTCACTTTAAGTTCTAGTATTTTAGCTTGCGCCCAATTGGGTTCTCTTAAATTGGCTAGGGGGATGGAGGATTATGTCAGTCGAAGTGAGTATAGAGATGATGTTTTTGTTAGTACTGCCCTCATTGATATGTATGCAAAATGTGGAAGTGTAGATTCAGCTCGTGTTGTCTTTGATAGAATGCTTGATAAGGATGTTGTTGTCTGGAGTGCCATGATTGTGGGATATGGACTGCATGGTCGAGCTCAAGAAGCCATTGATCTCTTTCATGCGATGAAGCAAGTTGGTGTATGCCCAAACGATGTCACCTTTATTGGACTCCTCACTGCCTGCAATCATTCAGGTCTGGTTGAAGATGGATGGCAGCTATTCCACTGCATGAGAGACAGTGGTATTGAGCCGCGCCATCAGCATTATGCTTGTGTAGTTGATCTTCTTGGACGTGCGGGCTGTTTGGGTCAAGCGTTTAGGTTCATCATGAACATGCCAATTGAACCAGGTATAAGTATATGGGGAGCACTTCTGAGTGCATCCAAGATCCATCGCCATGTAGCATTGGGAGAATATGCTGCAGAACGCCTTTTCTTTTTAGACCCATATAATACAGGACATTATGTGCAGTTGTCGAATCTGTATGCAGCAGCTCGCATGTGGGATCAGGTTGCCAAAGTACGGGTATTGATGAGGGAGAAAGGACTTAATAAGGATCTTGGGCATAGTTTGATCGAGGTTAATGGGAAACTTGAAGCATTTAGATTTGGAGACAAGTCACATCCAAGATCTAAGGAAATCTTTGAGGAGCTCGAGCAATTGGAGAGAAGATTAAAGGATGCTGGATTTGTTCCACATAGAGAATCCGTTCTGCATGATCTGAATGAAGAAGAGACTGAGGAGACACTATGCAATCATAGCGAGAGAATAGCAATTGCTTACGGGCTTATTAGTACAGCCCCTGGGACAACACTTAGAATAAATAAGAATCTTAGAGCCTGTGTGAATTGTCATGCAGCAACGAAGCTTATATCCAAGCTTGTCAAGAGGGAGATAGTTGTCAGGGACGCGAATCGATTTCATCATTTCAAGGATGGAAGTTGTTCTTGTGGAGATTACTGGTGACAAGGATAGCTTGTTCTTCTCATTCTTCAAAACTTCTTTGTCATATATTGCCTTCACAATTATAAATTTCCATCCTCGTTTGAAGGGGTCGCATATCATTATTACTCAATTGACTTTATAGTCAAACTGTAAGCTTCGTCCCAGTTTCCATCATTGGAGGCATTGCACCAGCTTTTCAGTTGATGTCATCGCAGAATTAGATCTATGGTAAGCATCCCGTAGCCATTCTTTAATTTCAAATTGCTCAATCATTGTTACTTTTTTTTTTTTCCTCTTTCTGTCAATCTTGATTTCACCGTTGCCTTACTTATGAACATACCAATCAATGTGTTTACAGATTGTGCTTTTTCATAGAAAATTATTCAGAGGCATTCAGCATTTGAGATGGGAGGAGACAGAGTCAGACTGTGATCTGGTGATTCCTAAAAGAAGTTGAAAAGTGTATAATTTCTCAGACAAAAAAGTGTAATGAAGCATAACACAAGGTTCTTAAGGGATAATTAGAAAGCCATGCATCACCCTCAACATGGTAAACCCCGATAAAAGGTTTAGCCTCTTTATCTGTTATAACTCCTGAGCATGGCACCTTCCAGAATCTATAGGTATGTTACTTATGCCTATCTAATATTATTTTCTTAAATGCTACTCAACAATGTTACTGCAATTGCTAGTGTTTTGACATTGATAATGTAATGCGAAGGCACCACAGGTTCTCCCAAGTGGCCGAGCTCAGATACGTGTGGTGGCTCGACATCAAAGCAAGGATAGAGACTAAAGTCCTGTCTGCTTATTTTGTATTCAAGCTTGTTGAATCAAGACATGGGTTCAAATGTTCAACCACACCCCAGTAGAGTTGTGTCAATCATCAGCTGCAAATAATTAATCGATCTCTCATAGAGTGTGTGAAAGAGATGCTTACGAATGATTCTTAATTCTTTGCAAGACCATCACCCATATCAAAATCCCATACAGGGGGATCACAATTTCACTAACCCACTTCCTGTAACCGAACAGTCCTTGAATGAAACCACTTGTCAACGAAGCCTTGGAGGGCTTGTGGGCCGACGCATAGCCCACCTTCTTCGCTTTGGAATGTAGTCCACACTTCATGACTTCACACTTCACCAGTGCATCTTGCATTAACTCAAACAGGGACTATTAGACTGGGCTGAATTGCTGAAATTGAGCCTATTAAGGCCATGGTTGGAATGCAAAAGAGAGCAAGCGGGTGTGGGGTTAACTTGGATGTCTCTCATTCTCTCAATTCGAAATTTCAAATGGACGTCTTAATCACCTCCGGGATTATTGGCGGTTTAATTAATTACCTCGTAAGACTGGTTGCCCGTGTCACTTTTTGTTTCTCATATGTTCCTTCAATTGTGTTGCTCGGTAACCGCCTCTACATTATCTCGTCTTCACTCCCGCAACAGAGCCTTGTATCTCTTCGAGCTGCCCTAGAGTGGAGCCCTAATCGCGAGCTCGGCATAATCTCCCCTCCCTTCTCTACTGAACCTTAATCTCCAACATCCTCAAGCCTCAAACGTTTTAAGGTCGTTTTCTGATAACTTGTTCATTATCATGAGAATGATATTTTCTCTCCCTCTTGCTCTTTCACAATTGACTCTCAGATTCCCGCGGGAATGTCTGGTTGTTGCCTTTCTCTACTCTTCTTCCTCAGGGAACTAATTCTATCGAGAAAACCGTTGTAGTCGGTGATGAGAAGAGGGGCTCTACAATACCGACGCCGAGCATGGCATGATCGAGACTTCGCTTGCGGTGTCTGCAGATCCGATAACGTTTTCTGATTTTATTATGTTTTTGCTGTCCTTGTTTGATACCAGCAGTTCCTAATATGGATTCGTAATTAGGTTAGACCTATGGTTAGTTTTGCTCCATCTTCCTCTCTCACAATTGCCTCTCCGATTCCCCTCGGGAATGTCTGATTGTTGCCTCGCTACTATTCTTCCTCAGCGAAGTAAATCTCTTGAGAAAACCGTTGTAGTCGGTGATGAGGAGAAGAGGCGCTCTACAATACCGGCGCCGAGCATGGCATGATCGAGACATAGCATGCGGCATCCGCAGATCCGATAACGTTTTCTGATTTTATTGTGTTTTTCCTGTTCTTGTTTGGTGCTGGTAGTTCCTAATAAGGATTCGTAATTTGGTTAGACCGATGGTTAGTTTTGCTCCATCTTCCTCTCTCACAATTGCCTCTCCGATTCCCCTCGGGAATGTCTGATTGTTGCCTCTCTACTCTTCTTCCTCAGCGAAGTAATTCTCTCGAGAAAACCGTTATAGTCGGCGATAAGAAGAAGAGGCTACAATACCGGCGTCGAGCATGGCATGATCGAGACATCGCTTGCGGTATCTGCAGATCTGGTAACGTTTTCTGATTTTATTGTGTTTTTCCTGTTCTTGTTTTGTGCCGGTAGTTCCTAATATAGATTCGTAATTAGGTTAGACCTATGGTTAGTTTTGCTCCTCCATTGTTTCAACATGTTTCCTGTATTTGCATATGTTATGCAATTTAAATATGCATCTTATTCTCTTGGTTTTGCACGTCAAAGTGTTTACGAACTTGGCTATTTAGTTAATGATCTTGAACTACTCACTGGATTCACTTGTTAATTTTTTTAAATACATGCATACAAAACTCTTGGTTTTCTGCCAATTTTGTGTTTATTCATTGCCTCTTTTTATTTCATGTTTTCCTTTAACTAAATTTTCTTTCAGTTATGAAATTTGGATGAATTTTGTTGTTCAGAATCTGTGTGTAGTTGAAAGATCTTGCCTATTGGTTGTCCAATTAGCGGTTGGAATCTGTTGATGTGACTTTTTGAAGTTGCGTTACTTATTGCCTCAAAATTTTAACAAGCCATTGATATGTTTTCTTGGATTCAGTATTGGAATTTCTTATGTGTTATCTTTCACTGATCAGGCCATGCATTGTGCAATTCACATATTTTTCCTTGTTCTTCATGTGCCCTTTTAATGCAAAATGCATTCCAGTTCTTTCTTTTGTCTTTGGGTTTCATATCGTGTGTATGATATGATAATATTGAATTCCAGTCTCTGACTGTGATTTTCACTCTAATTTCGGTGGTCTTTGATTCTTGTAAATGTGTGGTGTGTGGTTTGCTATTGGTTATACTTAGATTTTTTAACCTTTTCCTAGCTTTTTCTGTTGGTTTGATTTATATCCAAGTAACTTGAATTATTTTTTCAAGCAATGTTGTGAAACCGTTTATGTTTTGATTATTGCTTACATTTGGTTTATAGGAATTTATGTTGTCATTTCTTTTGTGACAGTCTCTTTGCATTACCTTTGTCTTTGGTTTGAGTCTTTGAGAATAGGAGGCCTTCTGCAAGTGGCTGAGGTTAGGTTTTAACTTAAAGTATCAGTCATAATAAATAATTCTATGACTGATTTTTGAGTTAAAATTGAACTTCTAGTTTTCCTGTCTCATTTTTGTGATGCTTTAGATGAGTGCATATCGGTACTTAGAATTCAAGCAGAAAGTAGAAGGAAAGTCTGAGGGATTACTATGACCTTAAAAGTTCAGTTTTATTTTTTCCTTCTCTTTTTTTGATGCTTCTTGATGAGTGTATATAGCAGGAGTACTTAGAATCGAAGCGGATAGTGGAAGCAAAGTTTGAGGTATTACCTTGACCTTCTTAAAAAAATTAACTATTAGTGACTGGGAGTTTTGTATTATTATCATAGCTTGATGCTTTATTTTGATCTACTGAGTATTTTCTGTGAAGAACCCTGGCCCAGTAGTTGCTGTAATTATGCTCCAGGAAGTTTTTGTAAATTATGATAGTTATTGTGCAAAGTGATGTCAAGTTCTCTCCATGTATAGTGATGGTATACTTTTGGAATAATTTTGAGGACTAGGAGGACGCAAAATAATTTTCTGCAAGTTTTCATATAATGTTACATAAAATTTTTCGGAAAATTAGCTTAAATTTTCATGGATACATGTAACCACTGGAATAATTTTTATATGAACTTTCTTGCAGACTTTTTTCCCAGAAAAGCTAATACCCTTTATTTATATATGTTATAAACATTTTTATGTTCGTATAAATTGAAATCTGAGCTACTTATTTTGAAACAACAGGAATAATTCCTGTGGTTTTTTCCTTCGTTGTTTCTTTCTTCCCAGTTTTGCTTTCTAGTCAATTGCTATAGCACTTGCTTTTACCATACAGCACTACAGTCTACACAAATACTCCATAGTCGTTCTTTCATCTTACACAGTAACGCAACCAAGTACCAACTGATAAATCTATGGACAGGGCCCATTGTTGTTAGAATTAGCAAAAAGTTTTTGATAAACTCATCAGATCCAAACTTTCCCAAAACGTTTGAGGTGCAAATTATTTTAAACTCCAAGGCTTCCTGCATTTGGGGTGTTATGGAAGGTTCTTTTGTAGTTAACTGTCATCTAGAAATTGAAATGTAATTCCTCTGCAATACCTTTGAAACTTTTAAATTTTTTGTGTTCTCGTTACTTTTATGTTTAAATTTTTATTATTTTTATTATTTTTTTGAATGCATCGTGGATGCCCCCACTGAGCACCTGTAAGAGTAAGAAAACAAAGAATGAATTGTAAATTTCCAGAAAGCTCAATACAAAAAGGTCAACATCACCTACAGTTGCTTCTATAGCGTTGTTGTCAGCAGAGTAAGACAACTACACGAGCAAAGCTGAAACCATATTCGTGACGTCTGCTCCATAGGTCCTTAGATTAGGGATAGCCTGCATGCAGATCAACTCTAAATCGTCCCAAATTACATGAACTTATGTGTCAGAGAGTATGTATATCACAAAATCACAAACAACAACCATACCAAGCATATCATGGAGAGATCAGACAACAAAGTTAGGCTTACACCAGAAGAAATTGGCAAACACAAGGAGTAAGCGCATTACCAGACAAATATTACTATCAAGTCACGGCATCTCACTTGTATGTATCAAGAATCAGTATTGCTTGAAAACAAAGTTTTTTTTTTCCTCTCTCTAATCTAGCAGCAGAGACCATGCAGCTAATTTGAATACAGTTCATGGGGAATACAGCATCTACAGAAAGTCAGAAACCCAATTGAAGCTTCTGCCCATGTTAGACTTGGCAAAGCCCTAAAGAATAATCATATTCCTGAACTCAAACCTCGTTCAAAACCTAGCTTAATAAATTCATATTCCACGTCCAGACATAAAAGATGTAGGCCCTAAATAGGTAAATTTGAAATCTTAGCCGTCATGACAAATGTCCAACAAATCCGAAGTACTGATTACAAAAGGATGAGAATGAGGATGTATTGCTTGAAGGGGAAACAAAAACAGCAGGAACCAGTGCTATATGTGGACTCTAACCTCTCTACTGATTACGAGGCTATCGCAAAACTCCTGAAGAAGTCAAAGATTACATAACTTGTTTAACACAATATATTCAGATTTTTAAGTTAAAAAATGTACACAACATCGCATGATCCAGTTCTAGAGGTTGCAGTAACCATGCCTATTAAAATAAAGATTACATAAAATGCACAAAACAAATACTCCTAGTATCCAGCTCAGAAAAGTCAAAGAAACTACAATGCGCATTGAGGCCCAGTATGGACAGAGGAATAACATGTTACTTGACACAACACGGAGAGGATCACAACATAACCGAATCCTGAGGATAGGACCAAATTAAAGTATTAAACAACACGAGAATAATCAATTCATTGAGAAGCACTTGATGAAGCACAAGGGACTACTGGACTACTCAAGCTGAACCATTATATTTACAAAAAAAAGAAAGTAGAACCATTATATGCTTCAAGTAGAAACACACAGATTTATACCTAGCAACAAATTTCAGCAGCTTTAGTATTTTTTGGTAGTTACTATGGGCCATAGTGCAACTACAGGTTACTGAATTGTAGCTAGTTCTAGCTTTGAAAATGAATAACTTAGAAGATGGTCTTGAGTGTTGCCATTTTGAACTATATCAATTCAAAAAAAATAAAAAATGCATTCATTCATCTAATGTCACAAAGCAGCACTAAGTTCAAAAACTACATGCTTCTAAAAAACATTAAAAAAAAATATACACTAATCCACACACAAGAAGAAGCATATTATAGATGATGGAATCACATTTGAAAAAAAAAAAAGGAACATGAGCAACGCTTAATAGTATTACACATCAGGAGACAGATATTGCTATTAACAGCATCCACAAATAAATGATATATAACATAAAAAGTTTGCCACATACATGGAATTTAATCCACTACGAGAGGAACAAGGCCTTTGTAGAACCTGAAAAAACGTATGACATATAAGTAACATAATTGCAATCTCACAGAAAAAAGGATTATAATGTCAAAGTGAAACAACTTCAAAGCTTACCTCTAGAGTCTCCCACTGATTTAACAAAGTTGGGAAGTCCGTTCAAAACACTCCTAGTAAAACCAGGCTGAGTTTGTACTCAAACCTTAACTGCCTCAAATAGGCAGAGAGCCAGAGAGCAACATTAGTAATCATCTCAGCACAGAAGCAGCAAGGTAAATCAAGTTGGCGGCATACTTAGGTCCGGTATGCCGCCAAGCATATTACCTTGATTTACTCCAAAACAGATGAGATCCTCTTGTAATTTGCATGGTCAATCTGGAAAAGAAAACCTAACAAAAATGTTTATGGAAATTTCTAGAAAACAAATATCAAGGGCAAATCTGCAATAAAAAAACCAACAGAATTCATGGATGGATTGTAAAACGGAAACGATAATTGAAGTAACAGTTGGGATTGTGCAAATCATTTTACCCATAATCATCACAACAATTTGAACCATTTCAACAGCTGCTTCCTTCCGTATATTCACTTGATGATCAGATACAAGGTCAAAACTATCACAAAGTTAAAACTATGCGCATGAAATCAAATAAGTTCAAGTATATCGAAAAAGCAAAGAAATATAACTGCACAGTAAGAAATAGCGAAAAATGACAGTGCAATATATTCCCATCCTCAACCATGAAAAATTGAAAACATAGCAATGGCTTGTTAACATTTCCAACAAGTAACACATAACATCACAAAGTCACACAACAGAGTTCAATCACTAATGAATATCTAACACACTAGATCTTTCAACTGCAGAAAGTTTTTGAACAGCGAAATTCACCCCAATTTCATAATCTAATGAATTTTGGTTATGTCTTTGACTCTTTTCAAAAAAGAGGATGGGCACCGTTGATATAAAAATGAAAGTGTCTATGCATTTAATTTATAAAAGAACTCGTAAACCAAGTAATTCAACAGCATTCACTGAACAACACAAGCTCATAAACATTGCACTGAAAGAACTAGAAACAGATATAAATTGCACAACATACGCAAGTACAAGAAACAAGTATGAACAGAATGAGAAGCAAAACTAAACATAGATCTAACCTAATTACGAGTCCATCTCAGATAAACAAGAACAATACCAAAAAAACACACTACGAAAATTTGCATAGTTGCATGTTAAACACTTACACTTTACAGGGCCAAAACGCGCAACAGCAAGTACAAGAAACAAGTATGAACAGAATGAGAAGCAAAACTAAACATAGATCTAACCTAATTACGAGTCCATCTCAGTAAAACAAGAACGATACCAAAAAAACACACTACGAAAACTTGTATGTTAAACACTTCCACTTTACAACTGCCATGAGTCCACATCTAAGAGCAAAAGAGAAAGTCTCGCTGAGGAAGAAGAGTGGAGAAGGTTAAGGATCAGAGATTGCAGAGAGTAATCCATTCTAGAGAGAGAGAAGAGATTAAGCGTGTTTGATATGGATCTTCTTCACCCGATCATGAATCTTAAACAGTATTCCATGAGCCCTGTTTTCAACAGATTAAGCGTGAATTCTAAAAAAAAAATTAAAGATTCTAGATTTTAAGGAGATTTAAGGAAATCTAAACCCTGACCAGATCACCGACGGGAGAGAGAAGAGTTTTGTTCCTCTCTATTGAGCGCATAACATCTAATTCAACCACCTAAGAATCAATTCGACCAAAAAAAACTAAAACGAAAAAAGATGCTAGAATTTTAAGGAGAGAAACCCTACACAGATCACCGAGGAGAGAGAAGCAGATCCGGAGAGAGTTCTTCCCCTTCGCGCACGGCGCGCCTAAAATCAAATTGAAGATCAATTGCAAAACAAAATAAGATCCAAGAATTTCAAGGAGAATCAAAATCCCTAACCAGATCGCAGAGGAGAGAAGCAGATCCGGAGAAATTTTCTCCCGCTCTTAATTCGAAAGCGCCAATAGGCTATTCGCGTCACTTTTAGTTTCCCATATAGTCCCTCAACGGCGCTATTTAAAACGATTTTGCCATTACGCGTTGAGAGACTGACGGAAAGTTGGAAACCAGAAAGTGAGAGAAACAGTTAGGTCATTTGGTCGTGCTAGTAGCTCCTAATTAAGCGTTCGAAAATAATTGTCTTTCTTACGTGTTTTTTTTTTAATAAATCTTACTGTGTTTTTAACTTGCAATAAATTCATATTAAGAACATTAAAAATAAATTATCTATTCATGCCAGAATGCCAGATATTACATATATATTATATTGTAATGCTACCAAAAAAAAGTGTGTTTTGCTTTGGTTAATTATAGTTTGTTTGGATTAAGAGAATTGGGGTAGGGGAAGAAAAGAGACGAGAAGAGAAGAGAGAATATATTATCCTTTCTCATGTTTGGATAGATAAAAAAAAATTTAATTTAATAATTTATCTTTATTGTTCAAGTATTATGTACAATAATAAAATATATTTTTAATTTATAAATACCTTAACTAGTTACACCCAGGTCACTAATTGGAGTCGTAAGTATTTTAACAAATATATAATGAAATTTTCCCCCAATTATCTTGATCAAATTCCTCTCTTTAATTTTTCTAAACTATGCAAATAAAAAAAATTAAGAATAAACTATCATTTTCTTTCCACAAATTTCTCAATTCAAACATATTCTTAGAGTACATTCTTCTTCGTACTGGAAAATACAATTTTAGAGATTTCTCTTCGAAGACAAAAAGTAATTAAGGTCTCATGGAGGGTGGGTCCGGTGCACGTACACCCTTGATCACACATATGACAATCGGTTTCTCTGGGGCCAAAATTGCTTGGCAATGATGTACAGGTACTATTGTTACTCCCATGCATTTTAACTTATTGTTGTTAAATTCGGGGACATTTATGTCAGAATATTAGATTGATTGGTATCTTATAGATTTTGTTCCAAATGAGAAATTATTCCAACAGATCGTATTACATACATCCTCAGTATAAAACTAAGATTTAAGTGGGACAAATGAACATACCAAATCATTCACCTTTACTAGAATGATATAATATGCTATATTATGAATGTGAACACATAAGTTGGATAAATGTAATGTGTGGACTAGAGCGAAAGTTTTGGCAGAGTGAACACTAACTAATCAAGTTTGTTAATTGCCTACTTAGCTTAAGCCCAATTCTATTTTTCATTTTGGTTTTCAAGTTAAATGTTTATGGTATTCAAATACAAAGCAAAAAAAAGTAAATTCTTGCTATTGAAGTAAGGAAGAAAATTTGTCTTTATTGAAAGCAAGAAAACACACGAGTAGCAACAAGTACGAAATCACGAAAGAAAAGCACCAAAACTAAAATAAGTTACTGTCTAGTTAGTACAGCCAGTCATTATTTGTTGGACACAGCCCTTGACTACTTCACTTAAAAACAGCAGAATATATAGAAATTTCCTGGTTCTTGATTTCTTCAGTTGTCATTAGACCAGTTCTTACGATCAGGAACCCATTTCGGACATTTTGGGCTGAAATAACTCTCAACAACCCTTGCATTCAGAAGCTCAACAATGGGGGCATATTTCACACACCTTGGTGCCTTGTACTGGTTAATTGATGCACCCTGGCTCAGAGCATAGTCCATAAGCTTGTCAAATGTTCCACTTTCCACTATCTTTATCTCAAGAGGTCCAATTGATTTGTCCGAGACTCGGCCTTGGCGATAAACGCTGTTCAGTGATTCTTCAATGGCAAGGCAACAATCCTCAAACACTGAAGGTGGTATGGTGATTGTCCCATTTAAGTTAATTTCCCAATAGAGAACATAGTGACCAGGAATTGTAGATGTGTCTGCATGGCTTGTGTACTCTATAAGAGTTGCATCAAATTGTATCAGATTGTTTGCAGCATTTTCCACTGCATTTTGTAGCTCAACTTCGTCGGTTTTGTCCGAATCAATGCTGAGCACAACATTCTTCCTGCAAATGAAATTGAATTGTGGAGCCTTGTTCTTGAATCCGGCCACTCGAAGTATGTCCCCAACTCGATAACGGTAAAGACCTGAGAATCCAAAAAAAAAGAGAGTTTATTGGAGCTAAAGATTTCATTTCAATTATGTGGTTCATGTGTCGAATAAACCTTACCAGAATGAGTTGTGACAACAAGTTCATATTCTTGTCCGATTTTAACATCAACGAGATCAACCAACTCTTGAACCAGAATATCCTTGCTGACCGGTGTTAATTCAGTGATGGAATTGGCGAATTGATCAGTCCGATTCACCGGTAAAAACTCGTAATAGCACATGGAAGGGATGAGGGTGTAGGAGACTTCACTTGGCTTGCAGAGAGGGTTCAAATTGATGCCAAAATAGCACTCTGAAGAAGCATACATGGTGCAAACAAGTGGGAGACTGTTACTATAATAGTCAAGTGTGGGAATGTACTGTGCCATTGTACCCGTAACCACAACATCAATATACTTTGTGTTGGGCCATAACCTTGTAATGATTCCTTTCCAGCACTGTTTCCTACACTCTGTCTCAATAAAATCAGCAAGTGTTGGGTTCGGTTTGACAATTTTCAGGACAGCTTCTCTCACTTTTGGGTCAGTGATTTTTGTGTCTAATGTTCCATTTCTAATGTCATGGCAGAGAATTTGCCAGTGTTTTTCAAGAAACCGGATTGCTCGAATAAACGCGGACGCAAAAACTGCCCCGACCTGAAGAACCTGAGTGTTTTGGAAGAGGCCACAGAGCATTTGAGAGTACATGCTCTGGTAAGAGTCAAGGCAGAGAATGGTTTCATTTGGGCTTGTATAGTTTTTATATGGATCAAAAGGCCTTTCCTTGAATTGTTTACTGTTGTAATAGCTAGTAAGCACTGGACGTGCCACTAGTCCTCCTGGAGTCTTAGCTTCTGATTTTACGAACAAAAAGTACATCCCTTTTCCTTTGTCCAAACCCGGAACAAATTGATTTATCACAGGCATCAGAAGGCTATAAAGCAACGATCTCCTACCGAGATCTTCTTCGATCGTTGGCATCAATTTCCTCTCCCCTCCTGATGTTCCAGAACTACACATAAACCCAAAAAGAATTAACAACTTGATCAGAACTATAGTCACAAATAAACTGCCAAAAAAAGACTCACCTGGTAAGGAATTCTGAAACTGGTTGGGAACATAGAATTGGTGATGTATCCCCGTTGGCGATTCGATCAATATAGGGCTTTAGATCTTCATATGTGACGACAGGAATCAGCTTCTTGAAAGTGTCTACATCTATAACATCACTATTGAGGCCTTGTTGCTTCAAGTACTCAACATTGGCGTTACGAGACAGTATATTGAGGAGAACCCCCTTTTGGACTTCATCGGCATTACTTGTAACATCTTCAATGAATCGCAATGCCTTCAAATTCTTATCACGGATGTCATAGGCTTCCTCGAATGAGTTCGTAGGTGCTTCTGGCATTGTAAAAAACACTAGGTACCGGGGAGTAGCAATTATGGGGTTGGTTGTTTTTTTGGTGTAGGAAAATTGAGTGAAGGCAAGTGGTATATATAGCCCAAAAATGAATTTAGACGTAGTTTGCAAATATCTAAGTCAACACCACAAGGGCAAAATGGGGAATGTCATGAATATATATTGTTGTGATTTCTTTTTCATTATTTTGACTCTTCCGCGTTAAAAAACAAACTAACCAAGGGAGTGTGCTTTGAGGAGTTAAACGAAAACCGGGGAACCGTGTGGAACGGTCTTGATGAAAGACGATTTCAATAAAGTGGGACCGTAAAAGGAGGTCTTTTGGACGGGTAATCTCCAGTAAACTCGCGGTAAATACAGCTGTGTGTGAATAAGAGACAAATATATTTAGTCTTCCTATTAAACCATGTCAACACGTGTACCCATTTCATAGGAGCTTGGTATCAATTCATGGATGGTGGAGACTGGAGAAAGATTTGAAATTTAAATTATAAACAGTTATGATAGGTATCCCATTAACTGGTATCTCAGTTATCCTTGTTGAATTATACGTATGAAATTTCATGTGCGTTATGTGGAATATGTGGAGTCCACGAATTCGTTTGAATCTTTCACGTCCAATTAAGAAGCTGTAATAATTGGAATATCCTGCTAGAATCTTCATCATTTCCGAATTATAACGCATGTACATGCTCGCATTGTCGGCGTTGCTACAGAAACATGCAGCTGCTTCCGGGATTCAGCTTATAATGTGGTGGCTTCTACTTTCAATTCAAAAGCCTTTACCAATTAAGTTAATTAACAACAATTCATGGATTCAAAGAGATGATGAAACAGCCCCATATAATATTGTTAACTAGGGCTTGAGTTTGATTAACTCAAACTGTTATTGTAATTGTAATTGTAATTGTGCACAATTCAAAGGTCAAGAGTTAATTAACTTCTTTGCTGTTTTTGGTAGCACAAGCAAAGGAAATATATAGGTGATAATGTACTTAAATATTGGTTTCCTCTTCCAGTTATGTGGTAGTGAGTGTGGGATATATAGCAATGAATTACTTACTCGCCTTTCTCTCTCTATATATATTACTAAATTTTCACATCGTAGCATATATATGGACTCCGATCTATAAAGTTAAAGTTTCCAATTATTGAATATTTTCTATAATTTGCATATCAATATTATCAAGGAATTTAAGGTAGTTTTGTGTTGTTTCAATATCAAAGTAAAGTTCATCTAGAAACTAACACTAAATGGTATATAATGTGCATATCAATGTTTTCAAGGAATTTAAGGTAGTTTTGGGTTGTTTCAATATTAAAGTAAAGTTCATCTAGAAACTAACAGTAAATGGTATGCAATTTGCATATATATCAATATTGTCTAGGAATTTAAGGCATATAAGTTTTGTCTTGTTTCGATATTAAAGTAAAGTTCATCAAGACAATAACACGAAATGGTATGTAATTTGAATTTTAATATTGCGAATGAATTTAAGGCATATAAGTTTTGTGTTTGTTTCAATATCAAGGTGAAGTTCATATAGAAACCAACACTAAATGGTATGTGCATTATGCGACAACCATGACTCACCAGGGCTAATTTTATGAGGCAAATGATGTCATGCATACTTAACGAGACTTGTAATAAAATAATGTTCCCATCAAGGACTTGATACGAAATCAACATATATCTTAACTAATCTTAACATACATATATATATAATACTAATAATAATAAATTATGGATCATGTAAAATAAAATAATGCGAGACTAAAGCAGACCGATCTACGTTTATTTGGTTTTAATTGTGGGATGATGATAAACTAGGTCAGGTAAGTTGGCCAATCCAGTTTGCGTATTTTGAATATCGAGATCCTAAGACAACTTAAACAAATTGTTTGATCCAATATCAAATTGCATATTCAATTCGTCACTCATGTTATAATTTGGAGAAGGAGGTGAGAAGTAGAAGAAGGAGATGAGAGAAATGTTTTGGTCTAAATCACATGAGGTATTGTATACATTTTTCGCTCAAGGTCCGTGTGGCTTTGTTGTTCTAAAAGGCGCCTCAAGTGTTATTATGTTGGGTCAAGGCTAAGTTATGTGGGAGTTTTAACACTTCCTCTTACTTGTGGGCTAGGTTATCCGAGATCTAACAAGTGAACTATACATGTTAGAGTCCTTGTGATACCATTCACCTAATGAGTAGAGGACGTCCGAAAGTTCTAACAATGACTCAAATGAGTACAGGTCTTTAGGATCGAGACTACATTCCGATACCATGTTATAATTAGAAAAGGATGTGAGAAGTAAAAGAAAAACATGAGTTGGTCCCAAACTACTTAAGGCATTGTCCACATTTTCGTCCAAGACCCATGTGATTTTGTCATTCTAAAATATATTTCAAATATTATATTGAGTAATGTTTATAAATCGCGTAGAACTTGGTCTATACCAAGCAATATCATAGTTTTAACAACTCATTCGGACAACTTGGTGAACTGCCGACCTAACTTCATTTCCAATATTAAGATTGTAACAAAACTTACCCAGACAAAGCACATTTTTTTGACCCAAAATTTCGATGGTTACATGTGTTTGCCCATTTAAAACGAGTAGTTAATGGGGATCTCGAGTGACGGAACACCTATGCCACAACATAAATCTACTGAACACACCATCAATATTCAATAGTTGACTTGTGGTCCCTGCCGCGGCCTCCTCTCCGGTTGTCTCCTATGAACTTGTATTGTCACGATCAATATGCACGTGTCGAATAAATATTCGCTTGCCTAAGTTTGTCATACAGTCAACAAATATGACAACCCATGAAAAGAGACGGCCGTTATGAAGGATCTTCTTCGTATTTTTAACCTAATTATTTTCATTTCCAATAAATTACATAATCAGAAGAAAATTTAGTGATGATTACGTCAATATCGATCCAATAAAAGAAAACATAATTGGCTAAACAGTCCTTCAATAGTTTAGTTTTCCCCAGACCAATCAAATCAGATTCGTGCAACCTAATCCTCAGCATTCGGCAACCTTAACTGGAAGATTATGGAAAGAAATGGAGTATTATTCTATGGAAAATGTTAATTATTTAAAGTACTTGGATTTACGATAATTAATTAATTAACTATGTAGTTAAGCTAGTCAAACTCTCTTTTTAATTTTTAAGCAAATTCACATTTCACAAGAACATGGTGTATGCATCCAATTATCTCTTCTATTAACATTGAATCCCTCGATAACATCGCATTAATTAGTACTTACAAAAAGGCATGCAATGTTGGATTAATTTTTATCTCTCAACTATAATAAATGGTCACTTGATTACTCATTTTCCCATTTCTAAGAGATCATGGGTTCAAGTGGATGAAACGAGATAATTTATTGAAATAAAACGAGGGGGAGGGTAGGAATGACCATGGAGATACCCATAGCGGTCAATACCTTTCATGCAAAAAAATGCATCCATAATAATATAATCATTTAATTTAGCAAAATAAAGTGATCAGAAAAATGAATTCAAAGAAATGTTTAAGGTTACATAATAAAAATATTTCTAGAAGGTTTTAATTTTTATTCGAAAAAGGAAGGTTACAGCCAGTAAGGTTGACAGCCAGTGTTTGCTTAAATACAAGTATACAACAAATATTACTATATCAACTAGGGTTACCAAGACTGAATCAGCTTCCATCTTTGAATTTACGTGTGCATCAGTGCATGCACCATTGTCCTAAAAAATGTATGAGCTTTTGAAAGAGATCATGCACGCACACACGTATTACAAACAAAGTACAAATTCACTCGATCGACGTGTAACCACTCAACAACTTTGTACCATGTATTTTCCAGCATGGCAAATGCAAGTGATGTTGGGAAAGGATAATCGTAATCCTCATTTGAAATGCGTCCACGGCAAGAAAGATCACAAAAAAATCACATTTTTTAACCATGAATCAGTGAGTAAACACATGTTGATGTTGTTCCGATACCTAAACAGACTTAATACTCTAAAAAGAGTTGTTATATTTGAAAATTTTAGTCCGAACATATTGAAGATATTGTCTATTATGGGTCACGAGTCCGCACGTTTTTATTCATGGGCGAAATCCAAAAAACTTGTTCACAATATGTGAGGAACTGAATTTTATTTATATATCACTTGATTGAATTATGTGAGAACAGTGAGATTAATATGAAATTTTATTCTTCGCATACACGTACACACACATATAATTACAATAAGTACAAAGTCTCGCGCGATGTACGACCACTCAACAACTTTGTACCATATAATTCCGAGACATGGCAAATGCAAGTGATGTTGGGAAAGGATAAGCTTAATCCACATTTGAAATGCATCCATGGCAGGCATGATTACAAAAAAAAGAGAGAAAAAGATGACACTTTTTTTTTACCATGAATCAGTTTCTCTTCGTAAACACATGTTGATGTTGACACACAAACCTTAACCAGCCTATGACACGAGATGTACCTTTCTGCCTATCTTTTCATGTCACCAATTATGCCGAACATGCTTACGTAGCCCCAAGTTTCTAAACATAATTAGCCTGACCACCAGTACGGACAAAATATAGTGGTCACCTTCATGCATGTTTAAAGTTTTCTCACAAAAAGTGTACAGTGAAAAATGCTTTTTTCTTAGTTAAAGGATATTTGTTGATGGTGATGAATCTTATCCGAAATTTCAATTTACATTGCGCTACGACTACTGAATATTTTTCTCAAATTGCATCGGTTGTCAGATTTTTCATAGTAGTGATGGGCAAGTTGTTGGAATATATTTTATATATATGTCACTGTTTTTATAAAAATAATTCTATAAATAAAAATACAGAAACGAAAGAAAGAAATTGAATCGCAGAACATAAAAACTATTGATCTAATTTTAAATACTATCTCCTTAATTAAGACTAGATTCGTAACATGCGTTAGGTATGATGCTTGAACTGTAGAATTCATAACAATATTTCCAAGTCATGCTTCAAAAGTTCTAAAATAATTAATCATTGAAGGGAGGGGAGCAAGAATGTGAGCGACTGTACTGGGTCCGTATCATTGACTAATGAATCCAAAAAGAGCTAGAGTTGGCTTTTCGTGTCTCCTTCATATTGAGGAGCCACCATAATTATGTTCCTCTTGTTCAGTTGGTCTGTATTAATTATTCTCCTACTCTTATCTCATGAATGGACTCGCTAGACAAAATTGTCACAACAGCCCTCCTCTTGATTCATCGATCAGCTTCAAGCTTATAAATATACATACATATATAACTGTATATATAGATAATGGTAAGACCTTGTTGACAAAAACCATTATCAAAGACTTTTATCTTATATCCCAATAAGATTTCAAGAAAATTACGTTGACTCAAGATTCACGTACATTTGTAAAGGCAAGCCAGGTAATATTGGCAGGCAAGCCTATCAATAATGATGCCAAAATTCTATAAGGAAATGATTTGGGTTTAATTGAGAGGACTATACATGAATGACACAATATTCAGTATATGTAACTGGAATCATTCGACCATTCAACACCAAGAAATTAAGTAAACCAATGAGTGATCGAATTCGTGACCATGTTCAGTAATTGAGGTTTTTTTAATTAGTCGAGGAGTTTCACATAGAAGAACAATGCTAGAGACCCCCAAAAGTCCCTCAAATCTATGTGACATTAAAATAATCATTGATTAAAAAGAGACATGTAGGACCCACTTCAAATCAAACACTCCATATTAAATAAGGGTCTTTTGAAGGTGTTAAACATTATCCTTTATTCTATTCTTTTCATTTCCCATTTTGTTCTTATTCTTTTCTTACGTCTAGGCAGCCACAGGCCCGATAGCCTTCCAATTTTGGATTGGTTGGATACTTGGACAAACAAACCTGATCAGCCCTGTAAAGCCCAATATTTTCCCTATATTACCTATTGGGCTTGGCCCACCAAATTTCAGTGTTATGGGCTAGAGCCCAATCAGGAACATTATGGGCTTGAGATTACATAATTAACTGATCCAGGCAAATTTGGAGACTGATCAGATGAGAAAACATCAAAACAAGATGGTCTTTTAAAATTTGTTGCTGAAATGAAGAAACGCAGACTTGTATGCATCAAAAGTCTTTGAGGACCCAAATAAATATCTGAAAATAGTTGATGAAGTTACATTGTACTAATTCATTGTTAATTCAACTGCCAATGAAGACTCAATGTATCTGTTTAATTCTGTGCATCCGAATTTCAATGACAATCAATAGGGCAAAAAAAGAAAAGATGAACGAAAGTCAAATACCAAGACCATCTTTGCATTTTCCCCAAAACAATGAACTATTATTACTTTACAAGAATTAAACGGTGTCGTTCTTCTGCCTCTCAGAAATCAAGCAACATCCTTGAGCTCCTCTTCAAGAGCCTCTTCAAGGCAGAGCCAAGAATCCTCCATCAACTGAGGACTCAATCTGAACATCAACACACAGAACTCCATCTGATTCAAGGCCCCATCGCCGTCAAGATCGCCCTCTCTCACCATACTCGCAAGCTCATCATCTTTCAAATCCTCCAAACCCAGAAAAGCAGAGTTCCTCTTCAAGCTCTCCACAGTAATCACTCCCTTCTCTTTATCCACCAACAACTGAAACCCATTACACAGCTCCCTAATCAACCCTTCTGCGCCCAGTTTATCAGCCATTACAGGCAACAAGTCTTCGAAATCAACCGCCTTTCCACCGACCCCTGCCATTCTTGATGAAAAAAAAGGTTTCTGGTCCTTGGAGTGTTTGTGCAGGTACGTATCGGATCGTATGTATAGATTGTATATATAGGGGAGGAAGGTGTGAAGTGATTCTTCTTAGACGGAAGGAGGGGTTTATGGTCTCTCTATAGATGACAGCAAAGAAACAGTGAGTTAATTGCTGTCGGTTCTGATTCTGCAGGCTACGGCAATTGCTTAACAGTTTCGATGAAGTTCTCCTCGGGGTGTTTTCGTCAATATTTGCCATCTGCCTCTCTAGTTCTGACCAATAAAGACTGGCCGGCTATTTGTCATCTTCAAGGCTATAACCGTCATTCGACTCTTGATTTACACGAAGACTTTTTTTTAGTCACATCATCACATCATCGCTTTGTTGCATCTATTTGACTTTTCCGATACGTCGGAAACTACGCCGACCTCAGAGTGCCAGCTCAGCTCGCGTGGAATCGTCTTCCAAAAAGGCGTAAACTACTTCAAATTAGTTTTTTTTTTATGAATCTTATCTGCACCCCATTTTTTGCTAAGTACACCCCATTCACCCTTTGAAAATACACTAGATTGGGGTGTACTTAGCAAAAAATGAGGTGCAAATAAGAGTCATCTTTTTTTTCCCGTCATTCCGATTTCCATATCCCAAGCTAACAAAATAACGATAGAAATGAAACAAATTATATGATGGGCTGATAAAGTCTAAACTAGTTCGTTTTGGGAAATTAAAAGGAAATAATCAAAGAAAAAATGAGAATGGAACGAACCCAACAGAATAATACGTGTCTGCGACGCGTCAACTACACTCTACCACCCGTGTACACACGACTTACGCCAATCTTCGCCAGCTCAGATTCTATGAAGCAATCATAAAAAAATACTTTCCTTTTGTATCGAAGTCAAATTCTCAAAGCCCGAATCACACTTGACGGCAAAAGCAACCGTCCAGTGAAAAGATTTCTTTCTTATTCTAATTGTTCACTAATCTGAACTCCTATCTTTCATGGAATTGTGTTTGCTCTTCTTATCAGCTAGCAATTAATTTCCGCGCAAATGAACTGAGTACCTTTGGGCTTGGGACATCCTGATACGACATGGTCTATTGTTACAGAACGTGCAAGCAATGACCACAGACCACAATTAGCTAAGGATTCCTTGAGTGTACATTGGAATCACCTTGCATAGTCCATGGTTGTCATGGACCCATGGCCTACCCACAACTCAAGAAGCCCATGGTAGTCAGACCACCTTATGTTGTTAATCCCCGTTTGTGCTCTGCCCAATTGAGCATGCATGGCGGAAATAATAGAACAAAGACTATCTGACTGTTTGACACAGCACAAGTGGAAGCGCATCTCCCATAGGGAGCTTCTTTTGCAGCTTTTTGTTTTTTAATTATATAAAAATGTGGGTCCCACACTTTTATATAAAATATTATTATTTAATGATTTAAATATAATTATATTTTAATAAAAAGTATAAATTAATTATATTTATGCATTTATAATTATTATAACAGTAAATTTAATATTGAAATAAAATAATTAAAATTTAAAAATACAAATAAAATATTTATACTTTAAGACTTTTAATTTTATAGGTGTTTAATTTTAATACATAATGATAAATTTAAAAAATACAATAAATGTAACAAAATTTATTTGATTAATTAAATATAAATTAAAAAATACAATAAATGTAAATTTAATTAATTTGATTAATTAAAAATACTTAAAATTAATTTTAAACATAAATTATATTTGATTAATTAAATTAATACTTAAAATTAATTTTAATAAGAATTATATTTATTAGATTAATTTCAACTGTTTTTCCGCTAACGTCAGTTTTTAGTTCATCAAACACCTCACAGCATATTTCACAGCTTTAAGCTCAACATATTTTTCACAGCATTTCCGCTAGCATTGAAAATCAATTTTTCACTCTACCAAACAGAGTCTATTAATAAACAATCTCAGAATCAATCGGAGCAAACAAAGAACAAAACAAATAGAAAACAGAGGAAAATACTTGAGCAGGTAGGATGGAAGTGTAATAGAACAAAACTTGGAAACTATTGATAAACAATTTCAGAATCAATCGGAGTAAACTTAGGATAAAACAAACAAAAAACAGAGGATAATACTTGAGCAAGCAAGCCGGAAGTGTATCTTACTCGGAATTTTGCTGCGGTGCGTCGCGAGATCTACCTCTTGCCTTCAAAGCCTTTGAACTGAAAGAAGCGTAAAATAAGAAAAACAAACAGAAAATGTGAGATGAAAAGAAAATGTAAATAAAAACAGCATTCTGTTTTTGAAAATTAAAATGTTGGTAAAATTCATTTGGCTGTCAATTTTTAGAAATTATTTTGTAAAATTATGGTTTTCAAAAACCAGAAAATGAAAACTAGTGAAAGATGTTTTCAGCATTTTTTAGTACTGTTTAGAAAACACACGCGAAACGGTTTTCATTAAAACATGGCAAAAATGTAAATAAAAACAGAACACCACCCTCTCTCGTGCCCCCTCTCTCGTTTGGTTGCCTATCCAGATGGGCACATCGAAGAGATCATCGCCGGCTTCAAGCTTGTTGTTCTGGATCGAGCCACGTCGGAGAGATCTTGGCGGCGATCACGATTCATAGCAGTAGCATCTTGTATGCAGGTTTACCATCCCTCCTGACGAGATCCGAGTCCTTGTGGAAGGGATGATCTAATCAGTATCAATATTATCGCTGACAACAAAGCAGAGACCATGGGAGGTGGTGGTGGTGGTTGAAGAAAATGGGAGGCGGCGGCAGTTGTGGTTAAAGCAGAGGAAGACAAAGACAGGTGGAAAGTTCGGGTTTTTTTATTTTTTTATTTTTCTGAAATGTCACCTGACAAATGGTTTTTTTGTTTTCTGTTTTTAAAAATAATTTTTAAATAACACAAACCAAACCAATTTTTAACACTTCTTAATTTCAGAAATTTGTTTCCAAAATCTTAACTCAAAATGGTTTTTAAGAATTAAAAAACAAAAGCATTTCCAAACACACCCATAGTTTATCTAACCCTGAGTGAGTGAGACCTCCTCTTCTGTGCTGCTGCAAAATACTTCTTCACTAAATTTTTTTGGCTCTTCTCATGGTTTCATGGTGTTTGCAGTAGGGAGAGTGTAGTGTTTGCAGGGGTGAGAGTTGTTGTAAAACGAGTTCCCTCACAAACGATGATAGATTATAGAGTAATATAAAGAAGCAATCAAAAAGAGTAAGACAGAAGAAGAGCACAAGATTTACGAGGTTCGACAATGAGCCTATGTCCTTGGGGTTTTGCGACTACTTTTCAATATAGGAAATTCCTTAGTACATTCGGCTAGGGTTTTGAACCCTCATTTACCAGCTACCTAAGTATCCGAAAATAAAATTTTGCCCCCATACAAAAATAACCAACCCGTATCAGTAATACCGCTCCATACCGCAGGGCTCCGCCCCATATTGATAGTAGCAAACAACTAGTGACCACGATAGGAAGTTGTGCTTGACTAGTACGCTACGCTCCCCTCCCCTCTCGCATAATTTCCCCTTTCCTTAGAGCCTTTAGGTAAAATAAAATTTCTAATGTGAGCCATTATTTAACAAGAGTATAAGTGGGGTGGGGTATATATATAAGAGAGAGACGTGGGTTTGTTCAATTCACGGGTTAGTTTTGGAGGCACGCGATCCCTAGGAAGCTAGGATGAATTAGACATGCAGACGACGTTGAGATCATCTTTTGCATAACCGTCTTGGTGGAGTGGTCAGTGGTGGAGCGTGGTGTGTGCGAATAGCGTGAGTAAATGGGGATGGAGGCTGAAATCATTGTAGCTGGAATTGTCTAGAATTTTTTAAATTCTAATGTAATAAATTTTCTCAAGTGAACAAGAGTCTACGAATAGCACAATGTATGCTATTCGTACTCGGTCGATCCCACGAAAACAAGTTAATTTAATTATTGTACCTAACTTAATGAATGAATTGAGTGTGAACAAGAGAATGGGAGAATGATTGATGTAAGTAACACAAAGAAACAAAATTCAGAATTTTGTCATCGAGATAAGAGAACCCTAGGGTAATGATTTCACATAGCAATCATATCACAGGCATTCAATTAACAAACACACAATTATGGTTCTAATTCAAGGGTTGATTCTTTCTTAAATATGTGGTTCTTTCGTTCGTGGTGCCAACAAATATTATTACCAATGGATTGATCTTGTTCGGTTCGTAGTCATTAACCCAAGACTAATAACTCATTACGATCTAAAGAATTATAACAACCAATCAATCCCATAGACCTTGTTTGTGGCAGTTGACAATTGATTTCTTTAATTCCGGTTCCACTAAGACACGTGAATTCAATTCGTTCTTTAGTCCTAGCTGGATGAGCCTAATTGAGTATTCAATTGGTGATCAGACAATCAAACAAATAATAGACTATAAGCATGGTAAGTAAAGACAAGAATCATTGAACCAAAATCATGCATTCATCAAATCAAATAGCTTGAAATATTCATGCTAGGCTACATCACACCCTAACAATAAGAAAAACTAGAGTGAATAACAAAAACAAAAATAAAAGTCAGAGATAATACGACTCTCCAACTCTCCTTCTATTGTGCTAGAGGACTTCCTTTTATAGTGACAAAAGCTTCAATCAATTGATCTCCTTGTCAAACTCGGTTTCCTTCAATTAATTTGATTCGATTTCCTTTGCTTGCTGTGCAAATCTCATTATTTCTTTTGCTCTTTTAATTGCCAACGGCTTCATGCGTATATTTTATTCACTTGAATCTTTGCTTTCAAAGTCAACTAAGCTCCCCTTAGTTTATGTATGACCCGTGCATATCTTCATTTGGTGTTCTTCACTTCTTCATTTGGTGATCTTCACTGATTTATTTCCCTGCATTTGTTTGATCACATAAGACATCTTTTTTTTGTTTCCTTTCAATATTGTATTCTCTCATGGTCAAGCTTCCCTAACACGATCGGGCCATTCTCCGGCCTTTATGAGCTTTCTTGAACTCATGGCCTGGTGGCTTTTTAAGTATTCATGTCTTGATACAAAATAAGATTTTTATCACTCATTTATTCATAATTTCCTGAAAATCAAAATAAAGGAAATATTTGGAATATCCATAACTAATTCAATTAAAAGAGACAAAAGTGAGTGTAAAGGTAAAATATAGTATGATCAAATTTCAGCCCTCCATTTTATCTAATTGATAACAGAGTGACACGTATAAGAATGTTCCATCTCTTCCATTCCATCCCATCTCCATCTCCCGATCTTCCATTTCTCCTTTGAATCTTCCAACCAAAAACACCCAAATTCAACTCATTGGAAGAGGGGCCTACCCCAAAGCAAGGACAAGGGCTCCAAAGAACCAAGAAGCCTATCTACCCCTATGAAGTAGAGCCTATAGCGCTTTTACCCGCAGAACTCAAACCTATCCGAGGGTTAGGATCAAGGGTTCGTTCGATGAGCGGTAAGGCTAGAGAAAAGTGCTTGTGCTTCCTCCGCGAATCTTTCTCCTGTAGTCCTTGACTGTGGGGCTAGGTTCGGGTCACAGATCCATGGTCGCAGTATCTTTTGCTGGCTGGTGCAGCGGCTCTCGGATGACATCGACTGTTCGACAATGGATCCGGGGACGAAGTCTCCGTGTGAGCAAGATCTGATTATCTGTTATGGATTTTGACTTGGGTGGGGTGATGCCGAGTTTTCAACCATTAGATATGAAATGGAGGGCTGGTATTTTAAAAATTCTAAAGTAATTTCAGTTATAGGATCTCTCCTACTGGTTGTCCAATTAGCGGTTGGAATCTGTTTGCTGTGACTTTTTGAAGTTGTGTTGCTAATTGCCTCAAAATTTTAACAAGTCATTGATATGTTTTCATGGTTTCAGTATTGAAATTTCTTGTGCGTTATCTTTCACTGGTCAGACCGTGCATTGTGCAATTCACATATTTCCCTTGTTCTTCATGTATCACTTTAATGCAAAATGCATCACAGTTCTTTCTTTTGTCTTTGGGTCTCATATCCTGTGTTTGATATGGAAATAATCAATTCTCAGTCTCTGACTGTGATTTTAACTCCAATTTCAGTGGTCTTTGATTCTTGTAAACACGTGGAGTGTGGTTTGCTATTGGTTATACTTAGATTTTTACCTTTTCTGTCTTCTTTTTTCGTTGGTTTGATTTATATCCAAGTAACTTGAATTATTTTTTCAAGCAATGTATCAAAGTATGACTTCGTCATTAACCAAGTAGCTTGACATCATCAAATATATCAAAGTAAAACTTCGTCATTAACTGCAATTTCTGGAAATTCAAGCATTCGATCCAAATATACCCACTTCACCACTAACTTGCACATAATCCAATTCATTCACGACAAATTCGACCCGACAAGAATTAAGAGCAAAGTCATGTATTTTTGTATTTGATTATAATGATCCAATTCAAAATTCAGCACACTTTGCCCTAAAATGAAGAACCCATAAACAATAATTATATGATTCCTTTGTAGAGTGGCTTTGGTGAACCAAGGGGCAAGTGAGCCTACAGGGCGTAGATTGTGGAGTACCCTCCTTTGGAAATCTGATCCTTAGCGCATTTCAGATGAGAAACAAATGATTCCAACTTCCGAATGCCCAGAAGCCAATTTCTTAGTCACATTACCCGCATATATCACCAGATCACACCTTCAAGAATTTAGAGAAATTCAGTAACTTTAAGCCATAACCAAACACTACAGACAAAACCCATATAAAATGTAAAACTACACATCTGTATAAGCTACCACATCTTTTAAGAATTTAATCGATTAATCGAACAGTTTGTCTGCATCAACAGAGTGCCCACTTGGTTCTAGTAGGAGTGAGTTGTAAGGGGCATGATCAAGGGGAGTTGCACCCACTTGGTTCTAGTACTCTTGGTTCTAGTAGGAGTGCGTTGTAAGGGGCATGATCAAGGGGAGTTGCACCCACTTGGTTCTAGTAGGAGTGAGTTGTAAGGGGGCATGATCAAGGGGAGTTGCACCCATTGGAAGACATCAGAGACTGAGATCGAGCGAGTTCTACCGCTTCATACAAATACAATATACGACACACCACCAGATCAAGTCTATGAAAATAGAGGTGTCAATAGGCCCCACGCAGGAGGCACAAATCAAGCCCACGCATGGGCAAACTAAGCCCACACACCTCCTTATAAATATTCGAAAGAGGTGAGACTTGAACCCATGACCTCAGTCAAGGACATGCAAAGTCATTGTCACTCAACCAATGGCTCATTTGCAGAATTGTGTGTAAACTTAATACTTTCTAATTTAATATATATATATATATATATATATATATGAATTTTGTATTTTTAATTTAACGGTTAATATGTCATTCTATAATATTTATGTAAAATAAAAAAAATTTAAAAGTGATGTAAAATTAATATTTTAATGGTGTGTAGATAAAATTTCTCAACATCGGAATGTGTTTAGCAAGTACTGGGGCCAATAAGTTTGGGCAACAGCCCATATCTTTTCTTTGGGCACTATCAGAGGCCCAATTTGGCAAGTATTTGATCCAATAGGTTTGGTCAATAGCCCGTATATGTTCGTTGGGCTAGAGCTAAGACCCAATTTCATAAGTCTTGGGCCCAATAAGCCCGTATCTTTTTGTCAGTCTCTTCGGTTTTATTTTTCAGGAACTAATTAAAAAATCGATGGAAATGGTGTTCGCTAGCATTTGATCTGACATATGTTTTATTTGAGTTTAAGTGGTCGTTCTGGCTAAGGCCATGGCTTCCTCAGCGAATGGATTTTTGTTGAAGGGACATCTGGGGAGATGATGAAAAGAAGATTTTATTTATTTATTTTTAATATCACAGGAGGAAATAATTTGATTTAATGTGTGTTTTTTTTAAACTTTTTAAGTTACGTGTACTGGAGTTTGGATGCCTCATCAGCAAATCTGTCAGGTCAACACCGAAATGTTGGCTCGAGACATAAATAAGTCACAAAATGACAGTATAAAGATATATATGATAAAATTTTATAGTTTAACGATATAAACTTCCGAGAAAAACTGATAGGTTAAGAACACATTTAAACCTTCTGCGCTAAACCGATACAAGGGACGGGTAAACGATATAAGGTACAGAAAGACTCGCTCATTTTAGCTCAAGTGATCATCAATAAAATCAGTGATATAAAGAGAATCAAATAGGTTGCCATCTACATAGATACCAGATATTCTTCTATAAAAGAAACAAAACAAAGAAAAAACACATAAAAACTTGACAAATATGCAAGATCAATGAGAGTTTCAGATGCTATCTCCCATCATATAAAGTGACGGTCAATTCATTGTTTGAGAATGTCTCTTGTTTACTAGATGAAGAAGCTTTATTAGAGGGGCATCTCCGTGCAATAAAGGCTGGTTGTTTAGGGGTCGGAAGAGTTGCAGTTTCACTGCCAAGCATGAAAACTACATTCGACATTGTGGGACGATCACTTGGGTCTTCTTGTACGCATAGTAGCCCAACATTTACACACTTGTAGAGTTCATTCAGATTGCAGGATACATGCAGTGTCTTGTCCAACAAATCCAATGCCTTGTCTTCCTTCCACAAATGCCATGACTGAAACAGGTGGTTCAATGGGAACATTATGAATGTTAAGTCAGGGACTAAGAAATTTGTAAAAGGAAATGAAAAGGTATTAATTCACTTACATAGCCTAGAAGGCTCAGAGATTGTGCAGGCTCATAAAATCCTGTGTTCCTCTTTCCAGTGATAATTTCAAGCACAACAACTCCAAAGCTAAAGACGTCGGACTTGAATGAAAAGAGCCCATCTAATGCATACTCTGGAGACATATAACCACTGCATAGTACCACAGATTGCCAATGAAGACAGATTAACTTAATCAGATTAGAAAATTCTGCTATAAAAATGAGAAAAGAGAATTTGATGCCTCGGTATCTGTAAAACTTACTACGTTCCAACGACTCTATTTGTATTTACAGCTGTTTCTTTGCTGCCTCCAAATATTCGTGCCAAGCCAAAGTCTGAAATTTTGGGGTTCATATCTTCATCTAATAAAATGTTGCTTGTTTTCAAGTCTCTATGAATGATCCGCAGTCTTGAATCTTGGTGAAGGTATAGGAGTCCTCGAGCTATTCCCAATATAATGTTGTAGCGCATTTCCCAGTCTAGCGATGTGCATAGCTTGCGATCTTGCAACATATTCATTTTCCACTCGGGAGCACGAGTTTTAGTGACTGTTACAATTGATATATAGCAGACTACGCATTGATAGAAAGATGGTGTTAAGAACTAACCAAATATGAAGGAGTCTAAACTTTTATTGGGCATGAATTCATATAGCAGCATCTTTTCTTCTCCTTCAACACAATAGCCCAAAAGCCTCACAAGGTTGCGATGCTGAAGTTTGGCGATCAGCAGAACCTCATTTTTGAATTCCTCTAAGCCTTGACCAGAGGCACTTGAGAGCCTCTTCACAGCAATTTGTTCTCCTCCTCGAAACTTAGCCTGATAAAGTAGTTCCATATTCATCATTGTTGCTAATCAGGAGCTCTGATTGAGATAAGTTCTGAGGATATAAGGTTAAGGGTTATTTACCTCGTAAACGGTCCCAAACCCACCTTGTCCTAGCCTGTTTGCAAGTGCAAAATTATTTGTAGCGGCTAGTATGCTTTCTAAAGTGAAAAATGGCACATCTATGCCTTTGGTATCATCTTCACTAAACCGGTTTGAATCAATCATATCTTTAACACATCTCTCGCTGCCATACAAGTTTAGTCCTGAATATCTTCGAATTGTTCTCCTGCTTCCTGAATTCAAAACATGAATTTTTGTGACATGCTACACTCTACATAGAGTTACACATAGAATTTTGAACATTCATCGTTACCTTGTTCCTCTGCCAAACTTATTCTTTTCCAACAGATATAAGTAGTCATGCTCATGAGAATAATCAAAGAAATGACACTCATAAAAGATACTGCAATGATGAGAGATAAGGGCATCTTTCCTCTTAGAGGCCTATCAACATGCTGATTACTGCTACTTTCTGTAATAAAATAGACAGACAATCTAAAATCAGAAGTGTAAGTACGTAAAGTGCACAAGTGATGGGAATTAAGTACAGAGTAAAAGCACTTTTGAAAGTTGAAAATGTGTAGTAGGGAAAACGATTACTTCTTCTTTGCTTGGTTATATCATTCTTACCTTCTGAACAATTCAAACTCAAGCCATCCCATTTAAAGTGTGTGTTGCAGATGCACCTCCTCCCGTATTTTGTTGCCCTGCAAATTGAATTTGGCCAGTCTTTGCAATCTAAAGGTGAGGTGCAAGTTGGTTCTGGTGGTGGCTTCCAACTAATTTCTACTTCGTCACTACTTGTAAGGGATACATCAGAATCACTAAAGTTTCTCGACCCATAATTGCACCAACTGATCACATGAAATGGCGATGACAGGTTGAGCTGCAAATTTGATTTCCCAGCCTCACAAGCATCTGCATTTTCAGCCTGGACGACAAATTTTCTTGTTTCTGGATTGATACTTTTGACTCGGTAGATACCACTGGGTGTCTCAAAGTTAACCTGGGCCGTTGAGATATTGCAGTAGAAATTAAAGTACATGGGGTCACCACATTCCAGTCCTGTGCTTAGAGGATATGGTATCAGATTTGCTCCACACATCTTGCAATTTCTCTCTGTTGACTCTGCATAATCATGAAGTCTAAAGTCACAAACTAACATCATCTACAATATATGTCGTCTGGGAAATTTCAAGTCCTCAAAAGGAGACAGTCTAAAGTTTGCTTTAGCTTAGAGACCATGGCATGGAATTCCTTCAACATAAACACGGTTACAACAAATAATGAAAGAGCTTCATTACTTATATAATGTTCATTGTACAAACACAAATTCTCTTCCAAGTAGTATTGCCTACGATGGTCAAGTAGTCAAGAATTAGCAAAATTTCTGAAAAAGGAGTAGATTTGTACCTATATCAGAAACTGCAACGCGTACATTGATGTTCCGGCCACTGTCATACTCCTCCTCAAGATTGTTTAGATCCTCTGACCAGATCCAGCAGGTGGAACCACCAGAACTACTTTTGTTAGTTTGAGTTTCTTCATATGAAAAGGCCTGGCATTGGCAGTTGCTGAGGCACTCTAGTTTGCATTCCATTTCATTCTTAGTAACAAACTTAGAATCAGGGTCTCCTACTTTCATCCTCTTTAAGCTCAAGAAAGTAGTTTCCCTCATAGAATTCTTGCCGCACAATGATGATCTTCTCGTGCATCCGCCTGAAAAATCTCCGGTACTCCAATAATCTGGAAAACTAGGATTGAATCCTGGCAAACACTTGCACACCAAGTTATTTTTACTATTACAGAGACCAAAATTTCCACAAGCATTATACAAACTGCAACCATCTCTAGGCTCTGCCCAAATCAAAGACCAAATCTTATCAGTATCAAACTTGAGGCACTGAATCTGACCCGAGAAGCTCAAAACAATCCTTGTATCAGTGTATAATGAAGATTCAAGATATGGGACGGAGTTATTTTGGATAAAACTCATACTGAAGTTTGACAGTAAGTAAGATATGGCAGAAGGCATCTCATCAGAAGTACCCACTTTACCCGAAACATCGCTTGTCCAGTATCTGATTGATCTTTTCCAGATAATATATTTGTTGTCTCCTTGATTCAGCTGAAAACTGAAGTTCCCAGGTGCAGGATCATCGTGACTTTTCCACGAAGCAAGGGCAATATCTTCATCCATCTTCATTCCTGGAAGAAAAGTATCAGTTGGATTATCAAAACTCTGCCAGAAAATTCTTTCTTGGTCATTCAGAACCAGGTTTCCAGAGTCCATGAGCTTAGCTGTCCTGTAGATTTGTGGAGTTCCTTCAAGATTAGTACTCCAGTAAGACTTCCCACTTCCATCAGTAACCTTAAGATTTCCATCATTTGAGACAGATAAAGCACCAGTGTAATCCAAAATTGGGTTGTCTCGGTTGGCCACCCATACCACTGTTCGCAGACTCGACTTGTAATACCATATCCCCACATATCTTCTAATGGAGCTTCCATTAGGAGTAAAGAATCCCAGCTCGAATCTTTCTCCGGGAGAAACAAGAGTTTCACCTCCATTATCGCTTAATAAAGTGTTTGTTGTTATAGTATCCCTTGCTGCACAACGTATAAGAGAGGAGCAGAACAAAAATGCAAACAAAAAGAAAACCTTAGATTGCATGGGTTTAGCAGAACACCCACTGATGAATATTCTTCTGATCTTTCTGTTACTTACCGTCATGGAAAAACTGAGGTAGATGGAGTTTTCTTGTCGCTAGGAGACATAGAGTGGCAGCTAATTATCCATATTCAACTGGTTCCACTAATAAAACACACATGACCTTTCTTCCATTGGTTTTTGGATTCTTCTTTGTTTCCCATTCTCTGAATTGCCCCCACGAGTTTACTAAGTCAGCAGTTAACAGTTTGCATTGCATTATTTGTTATGACTTATGAGACCACTGATGAATAGCTAAAGATAGTGAAGATAATTTTATCTACTATGAATGTTTTATCTACAATGATATTATGCAGAACTTACTCTAATGCATAGTGTTAAAGGAATGGCAAAACAATAATAATCTACTGATTCAGGGGTAATGCAGAAGATGAGGTTGAATTATAAAGAAAAAGAAAGCAGAGCAGCTGGTCAAGGTCTAGAGATTTTGTCCATTTTCATCTTTTCATGGCCCCCTTCCTCCCTTTATGTGTTCCCCATTTTATGGTAAAAAATGTTTTAATACACGATTACGCGCTTCTCCATATATAAAACACCATCTGGCCTCTTTAACCTTCCAGATACTATATTTGATGATAATGACATATTCAGACCATATCCAATGCAGGAGTAGTACAGTCTAACAAAGTCTTAAGCCAAAACTTACATTATATATTCAAAGCAAACCCAAAAATAAGCATAACTGTCCCCAGGAGAACTAAAACCTGAATCTATGAGTCACTCGCAAGCCTACAAAAGACAAAATATGACCCAAACGCTAGAGGTTCGGTTTTTCAAAACCCAGCTGAATTTTAACGTAAAAAGACAGCATCTAGAAGCAATGAGCTGTGTGCAGTAGAAGAAATTAAGCATATAAGTTGTGGGAGTGAATTGATCCAGAACAGGAATACAGTCATATACACAATAATGATATATGCATTACAGTAAAGCACTTTGGTTGGTGGCCTTCCTTTTTCTTTCATTGCTGATTGTGCAAGTAAAAACGAGTCTATTGGGATCTTGGGATGACTAACTTAAGAATAAATAAATGTTTCAATAGTCAAATTTCTGGGGTGTATCCCACGGAGGGCCTGCAGTTTTTCTTTGCGCTTATAATGATTTCTCTGCTAATCAATTACACAAGCCTCACGAGTTTGACTTATGCTTGCCAAATCTTGTCTTTTTTAAGTCAACAACGCTCTTGATACTTGTTCCTAAAATTTGTTTTCCCTCTATGAGAATAAAATCAGTACAGACCAGCATGTAACCAATGGCAGAGTTGCATAGACACAACCTAGAAGTCGCGGGTTCAATTATTGAAAACAATCTCTCCATCTATTATATGGGAATAAGATTTTTGTACATCCTGCATATCCCAATCCCGCTCATTGCAGCAACCTCGTACACGAGAGAGTTGTTTATTTTGAGAATAATCAGTAAGTTGAAATCTTGAAGACTAAAATAGCACAAACACAAAAATGTTGACACAAAAGGAACTTGAATTATCCAAAGAGGATTATAATATGTACATCAAA